>NC_064854.1:125989249-126164249 GCF_024139225.1 Suncus etruscus | reverse complement strand
GCCAAGCATCATACCAACTGCAGAATACCAGACCCCTGGCTTGCAAAGTGGAGTTGCCAAAAAATATCAACATGGGATATCCCCTGCAAATTAATTAGAAATACAAATTCTGCAGTTCACCACAAAGATACAGAATCTGGAACTCAAGGATGAGGGAAATTGAGGGGTGTGGTTTCAGTGCTGTATTTTAAAGAGTCTTACTAACTCAGACACCCTGATATCTGAAGACACAGCTCTACTGATGAACTGTTTTTTCATAGATTTCTTCTGGTTATAGCTTTCTAGGCTTCTGCCAGCATGAGGAATGTAAATGTATTTGTGTTGCAACGATAAAAAAATTCTGTGAAGAGCATAACTGCTTATTTTTCTTCTCTTTTTGTTTTTGTTTTTGTTTTTATTTTGGGTGGGGGACTATACCTGCTCAAGGCTTACTCCTGGCTCTGTGCTTAGAAATCATTCTTGGCTGGCTCAGAGAACATAACGGATGCTGGGTATCAAACCTGTGTCAGAGGCAAGCACCCTCCCTACATACTGTTTCTAATTTCTGGCCGCAACTTTTCTTCTGTTCTCTGCATGAGTCTTACAAAATTATAAACAAGGGGTCTGAGAGATAGCATGGAGGTAAGGCATTTGCCTTGCATGGAGCAGGATGGTGGTTCGAATCCCAGCATCCCACATGGTCCCCACAGCCTGCCAGGAGCGATTTCTAAGCGTAGAGCCAGGAGTAACCCTTGAGCGCTGCAGGGTGTGACTCAATAACCACAAAAAAAATTATAAACAAAATAATGTAATTGGATTTATTTTACATAATATCAGAGCACTTAGGAAGTGGATCACAAAATTCAGGATAACTCTGAGAAAGGGAAAAAAAGTCTACTGGCAGGCTAACTGTTTGCAGGACGTTTATGTACTATGGTTAGTGAGGACGAGAAAGATCAAATACTGCACCACAATGGTTCTCAAAGCATTGATACCACATTCCTCCCCTCTCCAGGTCCATGTGGAAGCGGGGGGCACCTCCACCGTGAGGCTAAGTCATAGTAGCCTTAGTTCAGTTGTTGAATGATTTCTTTGGTGGGGAGGGAGGGAATCATTTCTGTTTATTCACTTAAAGATGGCAGGTTTCTAGAGTGTGAGATGCTGTGTGATTCTTTTTTTTTTTCTGATAAAAGCAGTAGATCTGGGGCCACAATTATAATATAGTGGGTAGGCCACCTCCCTTCCACGCAGCCAACTCAGGTTCAATCCCCAGCACCCCATTTGATCTCCCAAGCACCTCCAGGAGTAATCAATCCCTGAGTGCAGAACCAGGAGTAAACCTTGAGCATTACTGGGGTTACCTCAAAGCAAAAATAAATAAGGACAGTAGGTCCAAAAAATTAGGAAATTAATGTGCTGCAGATTTCATCCAGGGCACTGGTGCCAGAAATTCCATCAATACAGCTTAAGGTGTTAGTTTTTCCATCCAGAGCTCTGCATTCTGAGAACTCATACAGCAAGAAAAGAGAGAACAGAAGTGCTTGTTCTCAGGCAGGAGGGTGTCTACACTCAGGAGGTGAGTATGAAGGGTCATAAGGCAGTTTGCCTTCCTTCACAATTTTGCCAAAGGGCAGTAGTTCTCACTGGCAAGCACCATAGAAAAGGGGCCAGAGTGGTAGCACTGTGGTAGGGCGGTAGGGCATTTGCCTTGCATGTGGCTGACCCAGGACGAACACAGGTTCAATCCCTGGCATTCCATGAGGTCCTCTGAGCCAGGAGCAATTTATGAGCACAGAGCCAAGAGTAACCCCTAAGCACCACTGAGCGTGCCCCCCCCAAAAAAAGGAAAGAAAGAAAAGAAAGAAAGAAAGAAAGAAAGAAAGAAAGAAAGAAAGAAAAGAAAGAAAGAAGAAAGAAAGACAGAAAGAAAAGAGAGAGAGAGAGAGAGAGAGAGAGAGAGAGAGAAAGAAAGAAAGAAAGAAAGAAGAAAGAAAGAAAGAAAGAAAGAAAGAAAAGAAAGAAGAAAGAAAAGAAGAAAGAAAAGAAAGAAAGAAAGAAAGAAAGAAAGAAATAAAAAAATAAATAAGAAAGAAAGAATGAAAGAAAGAAAATGAAAGAGAGAACGAGAGAACGAAAGAAAGAAAGGAAGAAAGAAGAAAGAAAGGAAAGAAATAAAGAAAGAAAGAAAAAGAAACAGAAAAAGAAAAAGAAAGAAAGGCCCATGAAAGCCTTAGGAATTGGGTTGGGTAGTGTAGGTTTTAAAAAGGAGGAATAACCGACCACAATAGCCTACAAAGGGTAGCCCAGTACTCTAGGATGTGAAAAACTTCCCATTCACGAAGAAAATGGCTTTTTTCAACTTCAGTGATTTTCTTCATATTTCACATTTGACATTCTCATGTTTTAGGTGTCCCATTTTTAAAAGTCACCCTATTTTATTTTGATTTATTTATCTATTGCAGTGTCAGGGATCTAACTCAGAGTCACACCTATACAAAACATGAGCTCTACTACTGATCCACATACCAGTTTTTTGGTTTTTTGTTTTTTTGTCCATTTTCCTTGTTTTGTTTTGTTTTGTTTTGGGGGCCACATCTGACAGCTCTCAAGGGTTACTCCTGGCTCTGTGCTCAGAAATAGCTCTTGGCAGGCTCAGGGGACCATATGGGATGCCAGGAATCAGACCTAAGTCCATCCTGGGTTGGCCATGCACAAGGCAAATGCCCTACCGCTGTGCTATCTCTCCAGCCCCTCTTGTCCATATTTTAAAAGTATCGTTCAACTGTGATGTATAGATAAACTGAATGAAAAAATTTAATGTGGTAAAGGGAATATGCCTAGATCATCCTTGACCCCTGAGCTTAGGGATAAGAAAGAAAGAAATCAAAGTGTTTAAGATGATAAAGGGAGGGGCCCGGAGAGATAGCACAGTGGTATTTGCCTTGCAAGCAGCCGATCCAGGACCAAAGGTGGCCTGCCAGGAGCTATTTCTGAGCAGACAGCCAGGAGTAACCCCTGAGCAACGCTGGGTGTGGCCCAAAAACCAAAAAAAAAAAAAAAAAAAAAGATGATAAAGGGAAGTAATGGGAAAACGGGGGATAGGGCTTCGCTTACATTAGTGATGTGGAAAAGTGTAGCTATACACAGAAAGCAAACACCCAACAACAATGAAAACAAAAGGGATCTAAGCTGTAACCATGGAACTTTGTAATGTGTTTGTCAAGATGGCAGGAGGGAGGCGGTGGGAGTGGAAGATGGTGGGAACACCAGTGGAGGGTGTTGACACTAGTGGTGAGATTGGTGCTGAAATAAGATATGCTTAAAACTCAGCTATCGGGGCCGGGCGGTGGCGCTAAAGGTAAGGTGCCTGCCTTGCCTGCGCTAGCCTTGGACGGACCGAGGTTCGATCCCCCGGTGTCCCATATGGTCCCCCAAGCCAGGAGCAACTTCTGAGCGCATAGCCAGGAGTAACCCCTGAGTGTTACCGGGTGTGGCCCAAAAACCAAAAAAAAAAACAAAACAAAACAAAAAAAAAACTCAACTATCAATAACCTTGTAAATTATGGTTTATTCATCAAATTAAAAAATTAAAAGTATGATGCACAAATGAAGTAAAAAGAAGCGCACAGTGAACTAGAGCATGTCCCTTGCAAAAGTATAGTCTTACATACCAAGTCCTAGTGCCTCATTTGTGCCAAGTGTCATCCAGGCAGCCCTGTTGTCTGCTCTCCTTGGAGCCACAAGTCATTTTTAGTCACCAAGCAGTCATCTGAATGTGACTGCCACCTCCCATCCCCAACCGAGCAGCCCAACCCAATCCAAAATCAATGAGCAACCATCATGGACAGGTAGTAAGAGCCTGGGAAGTGCATGTGGTAACCCTACAGTTACCCCCAGAAAGCTGCATAATCATAACCTGTGAGTCTTAGTGACAGCAAATATTGGGGGTCAGGGGAGAAAGAGTGTGACCCCTAGAAACACACATGCGAGCACTGCAACAAATAGTATACACCTACTTGAGGACCACGGCAAGCATCAACCACAGCTCACACGAGCCTCCCCTGGTTATCAGAACAGCAACAGAAAGAAAAGAGGAGAGAATTTTTTTTAAGTATTCTCCTTAAGCATCATCTCCTACCTGATTGCTTGCAAAAAAAAAAAAAAAACTCTCCCACAAGCAATATTTCATTGGCTCCCTGCATCCCTAAAAGGAAGAGAACAGGACTGGAGAGATAGTGCAGAGGATAGGGTGCTTGCTTTGTATGCAGAAGGCCTTGGTTCAATCCCCAGCATCTCATATGGTTCCCCCAAACTCCGCTTGTAATGATTTCAGAGCACAAAACCAGGAGGAAGGCCTGAGCACTGACATGTGTGACCACTCACAGGAAGAAGAGAACCTTTCTCCTTTTACTGAGAAAGACAACTGTGTAAGGCAACAAGCAGTAAACAAATAAAAAAGATTTGAAGCTGTTTTTCTGACCCTGAGCCTGCTTCTTCTATACCTCAGTGTAATTTCTATTTGACTTACACCCCACATGGCTACCACTGAGATGACCCAACCATTACTGCATGCTTTCCACCTTTCCTGAAGGAGCAGGATGCTGGAGCTCAACCCCCTGAGCATAAAGTTTAGCCTCCCAGCATTCTAACATGTTCCTTGCGTGCTCCCCTGGTGTTCCTCCTCCCTGCTTCTAGTACTCATCAGCATTTAATGACGCCACAGATAGGTCGCACTGTAAGCCAGGGAAAAATAGAGAGCCAGCTACACGTAATTGTGCTCTGAAAATATCTCAGTGGAAAATGTGTAGCTGAATCACAGAGTTGGCAAGGGGCCTTCACCAGGCTGGGTCCATCCTGGAACTCCTTGGGGCTTTGCCTGATGCTTTGCAGAGTTGCTGAGACCCGGCTGGAAGACACACTTGGTAATCTTATTAAGGTGAGGACACTGCATTGCCCTGAAGTTTGCTTCCATTTCATTCTAATTGAGATGCAGCAAAAGTCTTGATTCTGTTCTCTGGTCACCTTATTCTACTGGTTTTATGGCTTGGGCTCTCCACTCTGTAATTGGGGGAGGGGGGTATAATGGAGGGTACCAAGACCAAACAGTCGTATGAACATTGACTAGAAATAAAAAATGATCAGAGGGCCCGGAGAGATAGCACAGTGGCGTTTGCCTTGCAAGCAGCCAATTCAGGACCAAACAAAGGTGGTTGGTTCGAATCCCGGTGTCCCATAAGGTCCCCTGTGCCTGCCAAGAGCTATTTCTGAGCAGAGAGCCAGGAGTAACCCCTGAGGAACGCCGGGTGTGGCCCAAAAACCAAAAAAAAAAAAAAAAAAAAAAAGATCAGACTTAACACCAAATCCAAAGCCAACGACAATAGAATCGATACCCAATCTACAACAAGCTAGACACAGAGGGGACCACTTATACTAGCAGCCTGGGTGTGGGAGCAAAGGAGGGCGATATGGGATGCTTTCTGGGAACAGGGGTGGAAGGAGGACAACACTGGTGGTGGGAGTGTCCCTGATTCAATGTTACTATGTACCTAAAATACTACTGTGAAAGATTTGTAATCCACTTTGGTCAAAATAAAAATTATTTTATTAAAAAAAGATTTATGGATTAATACTTTCTGTCCTGTCCATTAATATGTTTCCAGGACACCCTCTCCATACTGGAGCCACCATACTTAAATGCAGCTGTCTCCAAATTTGCTAACCTCTCAGAGTCCTCAGCAGTCCTGCTCTCTGCTGCAGCTTTGCCCACTCTCTTCTCCACATCAAGACACAGAGGGGTTCTTGTCTTCATTCAGTGAATCTGATTCACTGTCACTGGTTTCTGTTTTCTGAGTTCATTCTTTGCAATTTTGCCCAATGATGTAAATCCTTAATTGATTCTTTCACCATAGGTTTTCAAGTCCAACAGTTTCATTCTCGCTTTACAGACATGAAAACACATCTGAACCCTGATTATAGGTTAGAATGGGCTAAATTGTCCAATGCCCAAGGCTAAAAATAATCTGCTTCAAGGGATCTGGAGATGGGTCAACATTATTACTGAGAACCAATGACTTGCCCACAAGGCTTTAGACTTCAAAATTCATCACAACCCCTTAGGCCTTTGTCAAATGTGGATTCTGACTCAGTTAAGATAGGGGGACCCAAGATGCTGCCATGCTAGTGAAGTTCAGGTCATACCCACACTCTATATTTCCAGCTGACAGCTAGCTCACCGTATCCTCGAGTAGCCTATAAGATTGGGTCGCTCTAGGTAGGCAATTTGGGACCTTAGGTGACCTAAAGCTTCATTACTCTCTACCTCCCATGAGTGTTCCCTCTCCTGCAACACCCTCACTATGCCTCCCGAACCTGGTTCCTTTGGAATTCTGGACTCCCTTCTCTCTGCCCAAACTCACCCTCTGTCTGGGTCTAGTCAAGACCCTCATCTCCCATTTAGTCTTTCACCAGCAAGTTCATGTATGATAAACGTACTATTTCATATCCAGCTCAGGTTCTGACCACAAGAGAAAAGCTGGTTGCTGAGAGAGAACCAGTTGACACGTAGCAGGTGGCAATCTCTTACCCTTGCTAGAAAATAACCAGATGCACAGAACGTAACTGGTAAGACCTAAATTATATCAATGTCTATAAGTCACTTATTTTCTCCTTAAAACAGCCTTGTAGGAGGCAGAAGAGTTAGTATTGCAGGCAGGGCACTTGCTTGGCTCACACCTGGCATGGATTCAATCCCCAACATCACATATGTTTCCCTTGAGCACCTCCAAGAGTAATTCCTGAGTGCAAAGCTAGATTAAATCCAATTTCCACCCACACTCCCTCCCAAAAAAAAAAAATTTAGAAATTTGGTCCAATTCAGTGATCCTATAGACCCTGTGAGACAAATAGTAATAAACAAAATGCAGTTATGGTAGCAGCTGATTACATTTCTTGGAGAACTCGAGTTAAAAGGAATTTTAGAGGGTCCAGGGAGACAGCTCAAAGGGTTGGAGTGCATATCCTGTGAGTGCTAGAATCTAAACATCCTAGACCTCAAGCATCCCAGAATTGCATGTCAAGGCAGCCTTGGGGGGCCCTAGCATCACTGTGGGGGCCCAGCAGCTCCACATAGCCTGAATATGAACTCATCAGGCTCATACCACCAGGATTGAGCTCCCAGGCTTCTGATCACCATTGGGGAGCCCTTATGGAAAGAAAATTAAAGGAAGTTTAGGAATCACTAATCTAGCTGACCCTCTTCCCATCATTTGACTGGTCAGCTGAAACCCCAAGAGAATAGTTTTCTCTGGTGCCAAATGGGTCAGGAACAAATGCAGAATGGTCTCATCTATGGGTTTAAGAAAAATAAAAAATAAAAATAAATATATATAAACACTATTGTAATAATACCCAGAGACAACAGAGATAAGGGCCAAAAGGACTGGCTCATGATATGAAGGTCATCACAAAGAGTGGTGGGTGCAGTTAGAGAAATAACTACACTACCATCTAGCAATGACAACGTTAATGAGTGAGAGAAGTAGAATGCCTGTCTTGAATACAGGGAGGGGGTAGGGGAGGAAAAGATGGGGACATTGGTAGTGGGAATGTTGCACTGGTGAAGGAGGGGTGTTCTGTTTATGACTGGAACCCAACTCAATCATGCTTGTAATCATGTGCTTAAATAAATATATAGTTTGTTTGTTTGTTTGTTTTTTTAAAAGGAACAAATGCAGTACCAAAGTCCAGATCCCTGGTTTTGTTTTGACTGATGTTTAATCCAGCAACCACATAGCATGCATGTGTTCCAGAAAAAGAATTTTTCTGATTTTTTTTTTCTAGATGTAGCGTCTTCTTAACTATCTAAAGGGAGCCACTTATGTGTCAAACAAAATGCCACTCACTGCACCTGGGTCTGAGAAGCTGCAGAAGCAGAAAAAGGTGGTCCTAGGTAGCCAGTTGCAAGGTAGTACTCCATAGAGAACCCTCCTGCCCTGCACTAGTGGGCTGGAAATCCCCTAGCTCCTGGAAATCCCCTGAAAAGATCCTGCTGAAAAAAGTGCAATGCTCTTTCACCCTTCCTGCGCTTTGTTGCTGAGATGATGGGGGTGCAAAGAATAACACACACTTTTTTGGTAGCAATAAAGATCATAATGGGATCCAGTGCCACCATGATCACACTTGGCATGTGGAGAGGTAGGTGCCAACAATCAAACTTGAGACCTCATGTCTGTAAGGAAGATACACTCCCACTGAGCTATCTCATGGACCCCAATGTTCAATTCTTTTACATTTATTTTGTGGGGCTGGTGGGGTAACACCTGGTGGCACTCAGGGGTTACTCCCAGCTCTGTGCTCAGAAATCATTCCTGGGGGGCCAGAGAGATAGCATGGAGGTAGAGCGTTTGCCTTGCATGCAGAAGGATGGTGTTTCGAATCCCGGCATCCCATATGGTCCCCCGAGCCTGCCAGGAGCGATTTCTGACCGTAGAGCCAGGAGTAACCCTTGAGCATTGCTGGGTGTGACCCAAAAAAAAAAAAAAAAAGAAAAGAAAAGAAAAAGAAAAGAGAAAAGGGGGGGCCGGAGAGATAGCATGGAGGTAAGGCGTTTGCCTTCCATGCAGGAGGTCATCGGTTCGAATCCCGGTGCCCCATATGGTCCCCTGTGCCTGCCAGGAGCAATTTCTGAGCCTGGAGCCAGAAATAAACCCCTGAGCACTGCTGAGTGTGACCCAAAAACCACAAAAAAAAAAAAAGAGAAAAGAAAAGAAAAGAAATCACTCCTGGCAGGATCGAGGGGATCAACCATACGGGATGCCGGGGATCAAACCTACCTACTAACTCAGTCCCCAATGTTCAATTTTATACCCCCTAGCTTTTAGATCCTTTCTAATCATCCTGGACTTTCAGCTTCCCTCCCTGCTGGGACATTCACACTGCCTATGACACATTCTTCTAATCACTGCTGATTCCTAAATCAGCTAGCTTCCACTTTGGGGGGATCTGTGTAGATGCGGTTATATCCACCACAGACCTTTGACACATTGAAATTTGAAGTTGAGCCGAACACTGTTCTGCTTGAACCTGGGTCCAGACCTCACAATGGGTCCACCCTTTGAGGCTCTGTGGGACTGCGCTGTCTAGAATCAAGCTTTGTTTCTTCTTCTTTTGGCCTCTTTGTGCCACCTCAGGTGAAATTCCACTATGTGGAGTTCAAACAAGTGTCACGCTGTGGCCAAAGACATTTAATTGGATTTTAAAAGATGGAAAAGTAGCGGGGAGCTGATTGTCGGTCCTCTGACAAGGTCCAGCCATGTAGGGGGCCTAGCAACACTGGGGTGGGCAGCCTAGCCCAATGCTAGAGAGGAGATACAGTAGAAACCTTCAGGGCCTCTGCAGAATGGTCAGAATGTCTGAGTTATTTCACTCCCACATATCAGTTCTCTCAGGGAGAAGCCCCTCTTGGTTTTGTTTCTGTTTTTGACATATACCTGGTGATACTCAGGGCTTACTCCTGTCTCTGTGCTCAGCGAGCACTCTTGAAGGGACTCAGGGTATCATATGGGAAGATGGGGATTGAACCTGGGTCAGCCACATGCAAGCCAAGTGCCTTATCTTACTGTACTATCTCTCCAATCCCCAAGATGCCCCTTCTTAACTTATCCTTCCTCGGAAGACAATTTCTCAAAATCTTACTAGTGAGCATTTAAAAAAATATTTTATAGCACATGTGTTCCTTACCAATCTTGAAGTCTCCCTAAACATCAAAGAGAAGAGGTCAGAAAAAATATTACCTCAAAAAGTTTATAAAAGAAAAAATAGACTAATTTCTATGTCACCTGAATTTGCCCAAAGTTATAACCACGAATGGTGAATGGAAATGGTGAAGTAAGAACCTGAGACCTCAGCTATCAGAAACCACCAATAACAAGGTGGAGAAAATCTGGATCAGCCATGAACAGTAGAGGAGTCCAACGTCAGCATCTTGCTACCATTCCTCAAAGAAATAAAGATCCCTTTGTTGCTGTGAACCCTACCCCTCAACGTCTCCCAACTTTCTGTTTCCATAAACTCTTCTTTTGGTATGTAAAACCACACCTTGATTATAGAGCCTTCCCCTACCCTGATGGGTGGGGTTCTGGATAACTAAAAAAGTGCTGGCTTTGGAGGCAGAGAAGACATATGGGAGAGACAGAGTCAGCAAGAAAAAGAGATGGCTTAGGAACACTGGCCAGAGAGAACTCGATGAAGAAAGAATGAAAAGACACAGAGAGAGGGGCAGCAAAAGCTTAGCAGAATAAGCACATGGTGGAAACATACATGGCATGTATGTATGTAGACAGAGCCATGGAATAAAAGCAAGCTGACTCCAATGAAACTTTAACTGACTGCTTGTGAATTATTTCTCCGCTTCATCAGACCTGACAGCCAAGAGGCTAGAGGTGCCGTACTGGGAGAGGACTCACCCAACATGTGGATCTCTATACATTTTATATTTTTATTCAACATTGCCCCTAGAGGACAGTTAAACACTGAGCTGCCTCCCAAATTTATTTCACTGCTAGTTTGACAGAGAGGCAAGCTTTTTTCCAGGGCACATGGCAGCTTGAGTGTGCTCCATCCCTCCAACACAGGGGGCTGTAGGGGGTCCGTGAGAATGCTAGGGGCTAAAGAGGTAAACCCAACACTGGTGCTCTGAGACAGTCTATAAAGTGGCCAGGAACCTGATGCCAGAGGTTTCTACAAGATGTATAGAGCTCAGGAGGATCAGACCAGCCATCCCAGAGGAGACAGGATTCTGTCAGAACTCTCAAAGAGAACACTTGGAGATTAAATATGTCCTCTTAATGCTGAGCTTGTAGGCTATTGCAGCCAACCCACTCACCCACCTTCACCACTCCCACATGTCTATTTTTTAAAGACTTGTAAGGTCTTTAAAAAAGATTTTTTTTCTTGGTTTCTTCTTGAAACAAAGAATAACATTTTATCTTTTAGTCTTCATTGATCTAAACCTCACTGAGAAGGCACAGAATGTCTTGAGCCTTTTAAGAAAATAGGTTATTATGGGGCCAGATAATAGTACAATTGGTAGGATGCTTACCTTACCCAGGTTGGCCCAGGTTCAAGCTCTGGCACACTGTATAATCCCCTGGACCTGCCAGGAGTTATCCCTAAGCACAGTGCCCAGTGTAAGTCCTGAGTAACATTATTGGGTATCCCTACCCCCCCCAAATAAAAAGAAAAGAGGCTATATGGAGGCCACAAGCAATGGCTCAGAGAACAAAGTAGATGTATATTTCCTGGCCAGTAACTCAACCAAACCAAGGAGTATGGGCTATGTATATGCAAACTTTATGTGCTCAGGTTGTTGTTTTGTTTTGTTGTTGTTTTGGGTGATACTCATGGCTAACTCCTGCTTTTTACACTCAGGGATTACTCCTAGAGCGCCTTGGAGGACCATATTGAATGCCAGGAATTGAACCTGAGTAAATCGAATGCAAGGCAAACACCCTATCTGCTGCCCAATCTCTCCAGAACCAGAACCTAGCTTTTTTGGTTTGTTTGGTTTTTTTGTTTGTTTGTTTGTTTGTTTGTTTAAAATAAAAGTATTTACTTTTTAGTTTTTAGATCTAATACAGCTGTTTTCCCCCACAGTTACAAAGTGGTCCATGATTTTTCAGTCATATGATGTCCAACACCCTTCACCAGTGTACATTTCCCACCACCAAATACCCCAGTTTTCCTTTCGACCTCTCCCCTGTCCTCTTCTCTGCCTGCCTTGGTGGCAGACATTTTTCTTCTCTCTCTTCCTCTCACTTCTTTTTCCCCTTTTAGACAGTGTAGTTTGCAAATACTGTTACTGAAGGGGTCTCATGCATATCACTCTCTTTTCAACACTTGAGAACTTAGCTTTTGACATGGGTTTTTGCTGAGTTGATTTCTATAAATTCAAGGTATGAATAGAATATAAAATACACTCTACTGACTGGGAGTACAACTCAGGGATAGGGCACATGTCCACTATAACGAGGTAGAATTTAGGGATTGAGTCCAGTTAAATTAACTTAAGGACAAAAATTAACATTTTTGTGGGAGAATCTAAGCTGAATGTAAAACCTCTACAACTTATCTTTTACAATTAAAAGTTATTAAAAGAGGGGCCAGAGCGATAGCATGGAGGTGGAACGTTTGCCTTGCATGCAGAAGGACGGTCGTTCCAATCCCCGTATCCCATATGGTCCCCCAAGCCTGCCAGGAGCGATTTCTGAGGGTAGAGCCAGGAGGGAACCCCTGAGCGCTGCCGGTGTGACCCAAAAACCAAAAAAGAAAAAAATGTTATTAAAAGAGAAACATGGTGCACAGCCAAGGCAATTTTAAAAAGGATAATAGGAACCAATTCCTATGTGACATAGATGTTAGAATTAGTAAACATAAGAAGGTAAAAATAAAAAAGAATTATAAATATATTCAGTCAAGTAAATAAAAACATAGGGCATAATTAATGAGATAAAAGAGGATTCAGCAAAGAAATTGAAACTATACCAAAATTAAAAAATAATTTAATTTTGGGACCAGATCTAGCTGTGTTCAGGGCCTACTCCTGTCATGTACTCAGGGGTTTGCTCCTACCCAGGCTCATGGGGCCATATATGGTGCCAGGAATCAAACCTCGGTTGGCCACAAGCAAGGTAAGTGCCTACCTGCTATACTATCTCTCCAGTCCCAAATAATAGAAAATGAAAAGTGAAAAACTAACAAATACAATAGGAGTCATCCCTGAGCACAGGAGCCAGGTGTAAGCCCTGAGCACCACCAGTAGTGCCCCTCCTTTTGATAAAAAATCAAAATAAAGTACTCAATCTTTGACTCCTTTTCATGTTCTGATATGTCCAGCTAATCTTGCTGTAGAAATCCAGTCATGACAATAGCATTGTCAGAGCAAGATAGGAACTGATACTTTCTAGATCACAATATTTATTTCATTTCATCCTCATAAGTATAAAGTTAAGAGAAAATTATTATGCCCAAATGTAGACAGGAACTGGGCAACCCTGAGAGATTGGTGAACCTTTTAGTGTCCCAAAGTCAAGAGATCGAAGGCGAACAGAGATAGAAATTTGCATCTTGTAATTCCATGGTGATAGATAAAACGGAACTCACCCAAAGAACAAACTATTTTATTTCTAAACATATTGGAATTCGCATCCCTAGGCTCCTAGGATGAAAGTGAACAAAAAAAAAATTTTAAAAATAAACAACCAAAGAAAAAATAAACAACTTTTTTTTAACTTTTATTGATTCATTGATTGATTAGTTTCTGGGCCACTCCTAGCAGTGCTCAGGGGCCACTCCTGGCTCTGCACTCAGAAATCACTGCTGGCAGGCTGAAGGACCATATAGGATGCTGGGAATTGAACCCAGGTCCCTCGAAGGTTGGCCGCCTGGAAGGCAAAAGCCCTACCGCTGTGCTATCTCTCTGACCCCATAAAACTAAATCTTGAATGTTTATTTCCTTGGGAGAGTCAGAAATAAACTAAAGAAGCTAACCTGTACTTTATACACACTGAAAGACCATATCCACTAAAGGATTCACTAAAGGCCACAATGGTTCAAAAAATAGACTTTCAGAGAAAAGAAAACTAAAGAAAATAGAATTCAAAGAGAATGCTCAGTTCTGAAAATAGAAGGAAAGGAATATCAAGGATGTGCAGTTGTCTCTTTACAGGTCTTGGAGGAAAAAAAAAAAAGAAAGAAAGAAAGAAAGAAAAAGAAACCAAACAACAAATCAACAATCCAGAGTTCAAGAACACTCCCAGTTGGAGATAAGGAATTAAATGAATTCTCAAACTTAAGAGGCCTCAAGGGAAAGCATAAGTAAAAAGCCAGGAACATTGATATGACTTCTGGGATAGAAAGGGGAGGAGATCTGACTCAACAATAACTATTAAGCCTGAGAGTTTGCTTTTGGAATAGGATGGCCTGAATAAAAGCTCATCTGTGATTTCTTTTTTTTTTTTTTGTGGTTTTCGGGTCACACCCGGCAGTGCTCAGGGTTTTTTTCCTGGCTCCGTGCTCAGAAATTGCTCCTGGCAGCACGGGGGACATATGGGACGCCGGGATTCGAACCGATGACCTTCTGCATGAAAGGTAAACACCTTACCTCCATGCTATCTCTCCGGCCCCCTCATCCGTGATTCTAAGAGTGTCTTCAATGGCCTAAAACAGATGCAAAACCACATGAACAAAAGCGGAAAAGGCAAAGTTCCCAAGAAGCTATGAAAGCGCGAATATTTACCAAGAGTCGAAGCCACAAAGTCAAATGGGTTCAAATGCTATCTAAAACACACTGTCCAAGTATGCCACACATTTATTCATTAATTTTGAACTACAAGTCTTTCACAGTTATATCCCAGGCACATAGTAACAGTGTAATTAGGGCCATTTCCACCACCAGTGTTGACCCTTCTTCGCCCACTCTTCCCAGCATGCCTCCCAGACCTCCACCCTTAGCCCCTTGGACAGCCTAGTGTAAACAGGTTGCTTTTGTGTCTAGCTTGTTGTAGTCTGGGTCTCTTGATTCTACTGCTGTTGACTTTGGCTTGGGTATTTAGGTTTCACCATTATTATTTTACTTTTATTTCACTCAATGCTCCTGAGACCCGCTTGGCCCCTGGGTTTCATCCACTTTTTTTTTTTTTTTTTCTCAATTTGTAGGAAGACATAGAAATATGAAGCCAGAACAGTTGACTCATGTTCTACAGTTCTGTAAAAAAAAAAAAAAAAAAAAAAAGTAGGCAGGAGCCCTGTCTAGAAGCTATAATATAAATTAAATTAAAAGAAGAAAAAAAGAAAAAGAAAAATGGAAGCAGATGTGGCAAGTTGTGTTTGTTTGTTGTTTTTTGTCATATTTTGGTTTGTTTATTTTTGCATAGGTGCAGTAAATATTGGGGAAATTAGAAAGTAAATTTGCTTACCAAGCACTTTTATATGTTTATGTGGCATTAATGTAACCTATCTCATAAAATAACTTACCAAGGCTTTATGGCCATTTCCTGGAACAACCAGAAGTAAAATGCAAATCTTTGAAATCTCAGTTGACTTCAGATTAAAAACTACTTTGAAAAAAGTTTATTTGTTATTGTTTTTCCATTTCCAGTGAGCATCATACATGGCTTACAATACTGTTCATGAGTTTTTATGCAGACATCATTCAACTACCACAACCTCTACAAGAGTCTACACTTTCCTGCATCTATGTTTGAACTCCCCCTTCTATCCTTTTCCCAGGATTTTACATATTTAACAGAAGAAAGGCACCACATTAATGAAAGACTGTCACCACCACCTCACAATCCCCACAATAGAAAGAACGCAGCTGAAGAAGCTTCTCTGCTCCTCTAAAAGCAACACCCACCTTGGTTTTCTCTAGAGTAAGAAAGAAAATGTAAATGTAACACAATTTGTATATTAGGCCAAAGTGATAGTCCAGGGGTCAGGGCATCTGCCTTGCATGAGGGGAGCCTTCATTCAAAACCTAGTACCACATTGGAAACCGGAGAGATAGCATGGAGGTAGGGCATTTGCCTTGCATGCAGAAGGATGGTGGCTCGAATCCCAGCATCCCATATGGTCCTCTGAGCCTTCCAGGAGTGATTTCTGACCGGAGAGCCAGGAGTAAACCCTGAGTGTTGCCGGGTGTGACCCAAAAACCAAAAAAAAAAAAAGAAAGAAAAAAAAAGAAATCACTCCTTGGCAGATTTGGGGGATCAACTATATGGGATGCCGGGGATCAAACCTACCGCTGTGCTATCACTCCAATCCCCAATGTTCAATTTTATATCCCCTAGGTTTTAGATCCTTTCTAATCATCCTGGACTTTCAGCTTCCCTCCCTACTGGGACATTCACACTGCGTATGACACATTCTTCTAATCACTGCTGATTCTTAGACCAGCTCGCTTCCAGTTTGGGGGGCTCTGTAGATACGGTTATATCCACCACAGGACCTTGAGACACCAAAAAAAAGGAAACCAAAGCTGGTACTATATTAAGTGTGAGGCAATGTAGCCGGGGCATGGTGGAGGAAAGTGGACACTGGTGAAGGACTAATTATTGAACCACTGTATGCCTGAAGCCCAATCATGAGCGATTTTGTCATTTCACAGTAACTAAATTAAAAAATAATTAAAAACAAAACTACCTAATACCACACGTGATCACCCAAGTACTGCTAGGAATGATTCCTGAGCACAGAACAGGAATAAGCTCTGAGCATAGGCAGGTGTGACCCCCTTAAACATTTTTTATAATAAAATATAGAGTGGGAAAAAATATAGAGTGGACAGCTGAAACTACACCCACAAATGCAGTTACCATGTCTGCATTGAGCCAGCTCCATTAATTCACTCTTCTCAAGAGAAGTATATTAAGGCGCCAAAATTGTCGGTACAAAAACTGCTGAAAACTGGAAATCTTGGGAGGAGAGGCAGGCCAAGTTCCCACCCTGCCAAAGCCAGGCCTGCTGCACCCATCGCTCACAATCATTGTTTTGCCAATGGCCCTGTTTCACCATTCCTCTACATCTCTCTGCAGAGACACCCAATCTGTCTTAAACTCCAGTTTAATACTCCTGGTATTTGGACTCACATCTCTAGGACATTTTTGTAGTGAGTGTAGGAACCCTCCCCATTGTGTTCTCATACTTCAGGAAGCACTGGAAGTGAAACTACACCCCACAAAATCATAGTATCAGCATAGTGCTTGGAATTTCTAGACCAAGATATTCACAGCCACACTAGACAACTCCAATTTTCATTTTTTTGGGGGGGGGTTTTGGGCCACACCCGGTAACCCTCAGGGGTTACTCCTGGCTATGTGCTCAGAAGTTGCTCCTGGCTTGGGGGACCATATGGGACACCGGGGGATCGAACCGCGGTCCATCCAAGGCTAGCGCAGGCAAGGCAGGCACCTTACCTTCAGCGCCACCGCCCGGCCCCTTTTATATATATTTTTGTTTTGTTTTGTTTTGTTTTGTTTTTGGGCCACACTTGGCAATGCTCAGGGGTTACTCCTGGCTGTCTGCTCAGAAATAGCTCCTGGCAGGCACGGGGGACCATATGGGACACCGGGATTTGAACCAACCACCTTTGGTCCTGGATCGGCTGCTTGCAAGGCAAACGCCACTGTGCTATCTCTCCAGGCCCCAATTTTCATTTTTACTATTGAGTTACAGTCATACAATGTACAACAACCTTCATCAGTGCACATTTCCCATCACCAATGTCAACAGTTTCCCTCTCACCCTCCCTGATACTCCAATTTTTTAATTCTGCCATCCTCACAGAAAGACACAAATTTAGATGCCAATATGTATCTGAAATTACCTAATGTTTAGAAATAAAAGAAATAATGGAACAATCCAACAAGAACTTACTAAACCTTCTGGCAACAACTTAATGACATTATTGTAAGATTCAGTAATTTTCACAAATTTTCTTTTTTCTGTACTCTTTTCTTTCTAATGTATTATGATTAACTCTGTCAACTCTGTGATACTTGGTCTGTAAGTAATGTAATTTGTATAAATGTAAAAATGAAAAATATAGAATTATTTATGTAGGCTCTCCTTGCATTAAAAATAACAAACAAGGCAAATATATACAAAGAAAGAATCCGTTTGGAAATAATCACAAATGTTTTCTGATATTGTGATCTGGCATGACTTCAGTTCCCAGACACTCTGGCACACACAAGCGTGAAAACAGTCATGCTACCATTCTTTGTGGCTGCTCCTCTGACCTCCTTAGGAACTGTAGCACAGGATCTGTCTGCTCTCAGGTAAGTGCATCATTACACACACTAAATAGCCCTGGTTTGGGCCTACAATGTTCATATATCTGTGTGTGATTTTATATCTTTAGACTGTTTCTCCCATGGTACCTCAAATCACTACTATGGCCTCAGCATTATATTGGATGAAAATATAAGAAATTTAAATCTACAAATCCTAAAGGTTGTACAAACATTAAGGCTTCTGCCTAGCATATGGCTGCAGATAAGACATGGTTCAAATCACAACACTCCACAGCGTCTCCCTAGACACCAGGTATGGCCTAAAACATTTTAAGTTTAAATTGCTTACAATTCAGTAAAAATGATTTCTAGGCATTTATCCAAAGGATGTTAATGCACTAATTCTAAAGAATAGTTGCACTTCTATATACATAATAGCATTATTCACAACAGCCAAAACATAGAATCTACCTAAATGTCCAACAAGAGATAACTGAATAAAGAAGCTGTAGCATTTATACTTAATAAAATGCTACTCTGCCATTAGAAAATGAAGGTCATAGGGTTAGTTTAATGGACTGTGTAGGGTCCAAGTTGACCACCAACTTAGCAGTGAGAGTCAGACCACCTCTGATAATGCAAGATGCAAAAGGGAGTTTTTTTGGCTAGCCAAGATCTAAGTCTCATCCAACCTGGGGAGTCTTGACAAGGACAAATCTTCAATTTTTTTGAGTCAGATCTTCAAGCAGTTTATACAGAACTCTACAAGATTTAACAACTCAAGCATTTCATTGGTTAATACAAGCAGTTCATTCTTCACATGATTGGCACATTTCCATTTACACACAAATAACATTATGTCTTAGGTTTCTTTGTTGTTTTTTTTGTTTTTTGTTGTTTTTATTTTTTGGAGGTTTTTTTTCGGAAGGGGGAAGGGTTTGGTTTTGGGGTCACACCTGGGAGTGCTCAGGGGCTACTCCTGGCTCTATGCTCAGAAATCGCTCCTGGCAGGCTCAGAGGACCGTATGAGATGCCAGGATTTAAACCACTAACCTTCTGCATGCAAGGCAAATGCCCTATCTCCATGCTTTCTCTCCGGCCCTCACATTATGTCTTAGGATTGATGTCCCAACTCATTGCTGACTCAACTTTGTGTCAAGAGGTTCTTATCTGGTGGAACATTCGGACCCACCTAGATCCTCTTTCATCCGAACAGGGAGGATCTTGCTCTTTATGAAAGTACATGTCACAGTTTTATCATTGGGCTAACACCCTTTGCCTATGGAGAAGTTGTAGATTGGAAAAATACTTTACAGTGGCTTTATTGAGGGTTTGGGACCATCTTGGTCCTAGGCCCAGGGGGCTTTGGTTCTCACAACTAGAGTAAATGCTTTACACAAAGAATACCAGGGAAGGGGTGTTGTTTTGGTTTTGGTTTTGGTTTTGGTTGGGTTTTTTTTTTTGGGGGGGTGGGGTTCTCATCCAGCAATGTTCAGGGTTTATTTCTGGTACTGGTTCTGTAATCAGGTAGTGCTTGGGGACCATACAGATCAAACCTGGTTCAGCCATGTGCAAGGCAAATGCCCTACCTACTGTAATATCCCTCTGGCTCCAAGGATTCCAGGTTTGATCCCAGGCACCTCCTGATCCCAAATAACTGCCAGGTGTATCCCCCAAACAGAAGCAAAACAATGAACAAAAAGACATAAACTAATGCCCTTTGAGACAAGTGGATTAAAATTTGAGACAATGATGCTAAGCGAAATAATTAAAGAAGTAAAAGACTACCAGATGGTTTCACACAAATGTGGAATATGAATGAACTAAAGCAAGCAAACTGGCAACACATAACACAAACCCTAAACTTTGTGAAGAATATAGTGTTTACCTGAGGAAGATGGGAGAAAGAAATGGGAAGAATGAATAAGGGGGGGGGGATTGTGTGTATGTGAAACTTTGGTGATAGGTGCTATGGTCAGATACATATAGAAAAATATATGTGAACTATGCTCCAAAATTTCCATAGCGCTGTAACAATGATAAGCAAATAACAGGAGTTTTATAAGTTGGATACTACAGTAGATTAAAAAAAGGGGGAAAGGGACTTCGAATACTGAAAAGCAAAAAGGGACATATACATGAGTTTGTGTGAGTTTGATTGTGCACACAAATCCCCTTTGACCCAGGGGATTAGGGCTCTCTGGGGCTTTTGGGTCTCTGCCTTTTTGGTCTTTGACCAGCATGGAGGTCAAAGGAAGATGGCTGAAAGGAGTTAAGATACAGGGCTAAGAATAGCAAGTGCTTGAAAGGTTATGATATAGGCCACACACATGTGGTGAATAGGGCATGAATAAAGTTGATGCTTCCTGATGCCTGTCTCTGGATGAGTCTGATTCCGCCGTTCACCTAAACCTGGGACCCGCCGACTGAATGGGAATTGCGGAGCCACGTGGCCTGGGGTGGCAGAGAAAGATCTCACCATACATCCAGATCCATTATTAATTATTTAATGCAACATAGGTAGACTGTTGCAATGGAGTGGAGGAAAGAATCATTCGCAATTAGAAAATGAACAGACTAATACACTCTCCTGTGTCATTTATGAATTTGTGGATAGTAGGGGGCAGGGTATCAGGCATTAATTTTTGGTAAGATGATAATAAGGTATTAATATGTATGCTCCATACTGTTTTCCATACATGCTGCACCATTACAGTCTTGCCAACATTTGACCAGATTTCAAATTTTGCTCCACATCCCCACAAGCATTTTCAGCTATAGTAACTCTTAATATCACAGTGAATTAGCAATGCACTTTCTCATGCTCACTTCTCTCTCTCTTTCTCTCTCTCTTATATGCTTTTAAATTCCATGTTCTAGCTTTATCTTTCTCTCTCCTTTAATTTTATTTTTTTAACTTGATTGATTGATTGGTTTCTGACACACCAAGCAGAGCTCAGGGGTTCTCCTGGCTCTGCACTCAGAAATCACCCATAACAGGCTGGGGGGGGCATATGAGTGCCAGCAATGGAACCAGGTCTCTCCCGGGTTGCCACCTGCAAGGCAAACGCACCACTACTGTGCTATCTCTCCGGCCCTTCTCCTTTATGTTTAAATTTCATGTTCTAGCTTTATAATCACCTCTTTAAAACTCTCTCAACACTCTTGTCTTACACCCCAATGACAAAACCACCTCCAGGAGCCCAGGATATAGCTCACTGGTAGAATATAGGTCTTCCATGTTTGCGACCTTGGATACTATTTTCGATATTGCATTGTCTTCTAAATAACCTGAGTGGCAAGGGCCCCATAACAACACAGGGTATGGCCCAGAACAATTTTAGAGACCACTTCACCTCACTGGTTTCTCGTGTCTTCCCTGAGTTGTGGAAACATCTTGGTCACATCTGGGAGGTCCAAGTAGGGATGTTTTCAACACTGTTATCTGGACCATCCTTCCTGGTAGATCCCATGATCCTAAAGGTCTAACTTGGGTGCAGCAATAAATTATCTGGGAAGTTTTTGGGTAAAATCTGTTAACATAAACACCCATCACCATGTGCTTAATTTAAATATCTATCTCATAATCTAGATACTGCAGGTGAGTCACAATACAAATTTGGGGAACAGAAACATAAGATCTATGGTGAAAACCTATTACCATTTAATGATTCTAGTATGGTGTTTGTCTTCAAGAGAGCTGGTCAAGTGATCACATAGCCAAAGTTGCCCAGTCTAACAAGGGTCACAAGATAGCCTGAATGTAAAATGACACCACTTTACATGGGTAAATAGTACATCTCTGGTGAACCAAAGCTAGAGACAAACAAACAAACAAAAAAAAAAAACTCTCCAACCTTCTGATTCTTCTACAGTCACGTCCACACTTACTCTGCATGGTTTCTTGGTGAACAGCTGATAGAGGAGGAGAAAAACAGACCATGGTTCCTAAATAGAGTGACTTAGTATGTAGGTGCAAAAAAATGAATGGAAAGTCTTTGCATTCTGGGTGACACTGAGAGACAGCAGCTCTCTGAGCAGGTGTCTCATGGTGCTGTGTGGAAGGAAAAGTGAGCTAAAGTAAGGACTACATAGACTCATGAGCAGAAGTGAATGGCTTGCCTCATTGGTCAAGGGATTAAAGGAGAAATCAGGAAGATAAAGAATAAGATTTTCAGAGAAAGGTACATGGGTAGATCTATAGGGCAAAAAACAACGTATGGAAATAATTCTACCACATACCAATCCTCACCATATAGCATTCATTATAGAAAAGACTTCCACAAATAGTCACAGTGATATAATTATGCACAGTGGTCAGCATTGCCATGGGCAGCTCCAGAGTTGGCACCATGGACTCATAAATCGAGTACCTATGGCTCAGAGATGGAGGGTTACCCATGGCTACAAGAACATGGGTTCCCATTCCCCAAGGCTGATCTTGATACTGTTACTGCTAAACATCTAGTCAGCATGGAAGGAGACAAACTTTTGAGTGACTGAGACAGTACCACATTTTTTGTTTGTTTTGGGTACATACAAGGTGGTGTTCAGGAGGCACATCTGGCTCTATGCTTGGAGATCAATTTTGGGGGAGTTTGGGCCATATACAAAGGTACTCAGGAGTTACTCTTGACTCTGTACTCAGGAATTACTTCTAACAGACACAGGGAAACCATATGGGATGCTAGAGATTGAACCTGGGTTGGCTGCATGCAAGCAAACACCCTATCCACAGTATTCTCTTTGACTCCTTGGGGGTCACTCTTTGTGGTACCAGGTGTCATCATACATATGTAAAAATCACTTTTCTTTTCCCTTTTTCTGAGTTAATTAGCTCAAATACCCTTAATTACATCAACCCTGATCTTCAGGTGAGTTATGTTAAACTCTGACTAATGAAAGTGGCAGGGAAAGCAAGAAAAAAAAAAAAAAAAAGAACCTTGACTAGCTTAGAAAAATCAAAAAAACTGCTCAACACTCCCAGGCTGAAATGAACATTTTCTGTGCAAAACTGAAAATTGAGATCCCACGCCCAGAGGGTGATGGATAAAACCTGGGCCTCTGGCATACAAAGTATAAAATTGCCCTCTCAGAAATATACCCAGTCCATTACTGCAACATTTATAATAATAATCCTCAGGGCCAAGGAGAAGGCTCAAAGGTTGGAACACATACCAAGCAGCTATAAGACCTTGGTCTTGATCTCCAACATTACTGAGAGTGATCACAAAGGGGCCGGAGAGATAGCATGGAGGTAAGGTGTTTGCCTTGCATGCAGAAGGACGGTGGTTCGAATCCCAGCATCCCATATGGTCCCCCGAGCCTGCCAGGAGCAATTTCTGAGCATAGAGCCAGGAGGAACCCCTGAGCACTGCCGGGTGTGACTCAAAAAAAAAAAAGGAGAGAGAGAGAGGAGAGAGAGAGAGAGAGAGAGAGAGGAGAGAGAGAGGGAGAGAGAGAGGGAGAGAGAGAGAGAGGAGAGAGAGAGAGAGAGAGAGAGAGAGAGAGAATGATCACTGAGAGCTCAGTGGTGGCCCCAGCACTAACAGATATGTCCTCTATGGCTCCAGAGAACAGCCAGGAAGAGCCCCAATTGAAAAATATGATAATAAGACAAACAGTAGATGCCTTCTACCTGGGAGAAGCACCATTTCATCGACCACAAAGTGCCAGTTTTCTAAGATCTTTTGTTTCATGCCCATATGGCCTTGTTCAGCATTTTTGTCCAAGCACTTACAGAATGTTCGTTCAATCCTCTATCACAGGATCCTACACAACAGTGCGTTAACCCAAGGGAATTACTCTACAGTAAAGAATATGGAGCAGAAAAGTACTTCAGCACAAAATTCACTGATTCTATCATATAGTTCATTTATCTGGAAGTTGCCAGTGACAAAGTGATAGAACCATCTATTCAAGGTACAACTGGGATGTCATCTTAAAAAGGAGCCTGACGGGTATATACTTAAAGCAACGGTTGTTATATTGTACAGAGTCTCCAACAGGAACCCAGGGGTAAAAGAGGGAGTGTTGCCACTTCAATCACTTCATACACACGATAACCTACTAGGGGATTATCCTTCTCCTTGCAGCATTAAGCTTGCTCTATGAGTTCAATGATTCTGTATTTCCTACCTGTAACATCTCCATCAGCAACACAGAATTCCATTAACCTTTTGGCTTCAGGTGTCAACCACTTATTTTGGGCTCTTATTCCAAAAAACCATCAGGTAAGCAAAGCTATTATCTTCCTGACGGTGGCCACAGATTGTTCAAGATTGGGATACGGGACTGCTGCTTCTCAAGAGGGACAAAGAAAAGAAGTACTTGACGTCCAGATGACCCGCAGTGAAGTTATGGATATTCCCATACCTAAATTGATGATATGTTGAGAAGTACTGGTCTCAGTAGTTCAGAAATGGCTCAAATTTCTGCCCCGTCATATTTGCTGAACCCCAGTCATCAGTGCAGCCAGCCAGGAGAGAGGAACATCAAATAAATACAGAAGACAGGCACAATAGCAGCCCTGAAAACAGATCCAGCAAAGAGGGCCTTTCATCCCCCCAGTTCTGCTCTCACAGGTTGTATTAGAAAAACAGGACAGGGGCCGGAGAGATAGCATGGAGGTAAGGCGTTTGCCTTTCATGCATGAGATCATCAGTTCGAATCCCAGCATCCCATATGGTCCCCCGTGCCTGCCAGGAGCAATTTATGAGCCTGGAGCCAGGAATAACCCCTGAGCACTGCCGGTGTGACCCAAAAATCACAAAAAAAAAAAGAAAAGAAAAGAAAAAGAAAAACAGGACAATGCTCAGAGCACTGCATTCCAACCCTGGCACCACATGATCCCTCAGAACCACTGAGTTTGACCCTGATGCCCTCTTAGGCACCCCCATTTCTGCCAGACTGGATCCACCAGGAGCGGTCCTTACAAACAATGTCTTAAAGGACAAACTCAGCAGACAGCCTGCAAATAAATATCTTCCTAGATGGAATGAACAGACAAGCAGAATGAATGTAATGGGGAGGAGTTTCGTTTGAATCACACGTCAGGTTGAATTTTAAGCTTGAACTGGACTGGATTTAAGTGCTCAAATTGACTGGAAAGTTATAGGAAATTGAGTGGGCAAGGTTGAAAACAGTCACTTGGGGAAAAATTAAGCTGTTGTAAGTTTACATCAAGAGGAGCAGAGTCCTCAATACATGATTTATCCTAGCCACTGGTGTGTTAACTGTCTCTCCCACTCTTGTGTCACTTCCAGAACAGGAAGCACTGTGTCAGCCTTTTCACCCAACAACTACTACAATGCCTGGCACAAAGCACTAACCAAATGCTACTTTCAACCTTAGATATGTGAGGAGAGCTATATACTGTTCAAAGGCCCCCAAATTCCAAAGGTAAGAGAGAGTAGTGACATTTGCATGGACAAAGAAGAGTGTTGGAATTAAGCTGAGTTCTAAAAAACCTCTCAATGGCTTTTCTTTCTCCTTGAAGAATTGGGCTGGCCCTTTTAACTCTCAACTATACCCTATTGCTCCCAAGAAGCTATGCATGCAAGTTCTTAAAAATGACTGTTGTGGGGCTGGAGAGAGAGCATGGAGGTAGGGTGTTTGCCTTTCATACAGAAGGATGGTGGTTCAAATCCCAGCATCCCTTGAGCCTGCCAGGAGTGATTTATGAGCGTAGAGCCAGGAGGAACCCCTGAGCACTGCCGGGTGTGACCAAGAACCAAAAAAATAAATAAATAAATGACTGTTGTGCAGGTGGGGGTGGGGGGTAAAGGGAGCATTGGTGAAGGGATTGGAGTCAGAACATTATATACCTGAATCAACTGTGTATTATGAACAATTTTGTAAATCATAGTGTCTTGATAAGACAAAAGAAAAAAACAAATACTTTCAAATCAGTTTTAAGAAATAATCGCTGCTTTACATGCTATGGGAATTATTTCAAATTACAGTAGCTTTGTGCATTCATCTGTCTGATCCAAGCAAGGTTCTTAAGCATAAGGAACCACTGTAAATTCTCTTTGTGCGTGGTATTGTTTTAAATGCCTTTCATTCATTTAATCTCCTTGTGAGGGTTCAAGAGAGATGGAGTGAATACTGAAGTAATCTCTACAACTAAGAGGATTCCAGACATCTAAGGTGATCTGGCTTTGATTTGAAAATCAGAGAGCAAGATTGAATCATTCAACTATGAAAATACTATTGTCACCCTAAACCTCTGCTTTTAAGAAGCCTCAACACAGCCACTACCTCTGCCTCATGAATTTAAGAATATAAAAGAGATATTAGTCACAAAAGGCCAGTTTCAGAATTAATAATTATTAAATCTGGAAGCTCAACGGTGACTGAGTCAGACAGCTTCTCCGATTGGTAAACTTTTCTCAACAAAAAACACCTAATGTGGGGGCCAGTGATATAGCAGAGCAGGTAAGGCATTTGCATGCGGCCAACCCAGGATGAACCCTGGTTCTAATCCCAGCATCCCATATAATCCCCCATGTCTGCCAGGAGCAACTTCTGAGTACAGAACCAGGAGTAATCCCTGAGCACTGCCGGGTATGACCCAAAAACAAACAACAGAAAACCACCTAATGTATATTAAATATATATATACACCCATATATATGTATATATACTTTTCCTTCTTTCTCTTGAGTATGCCAACCTATTTTAATTAATCTGATTAAAGTTCCTGTCCTAATAACTTAAAGTCTCTGTGCCAATAATTCTACCAAGCTAACCTTTCTACTTTATAGAAATACAGGGTAAATTTACCTTTCTAAGTTTTCATCTGTCAACTTCCAACTCTCACAGAGTAATCTGTTTACTAAATCTAATCCAACATACAGTTCACGAGGCTATACTATAATACTAAAATTTAAGTTAATAAAAGATGGAAACCACACTATTCCACAAACTTAAAGACCTAGAGTAGAAGTTCTTCCTCATGTCACCTAAACATGAACCCATATACACACTATACATGCATACATATACCATATACAGAACGACCTCCGCAATGAACTCTATCTGTGTTCACTGGGGCCATGTGGATCACATAATGGCTTGCATAATAAGATGATAGAGGATCTGAAAGATAGTACAGTTAATAAGACACTTGCCATGCACTCAGACAACCTGGAGTTGATCCCCAACACCACCTAGGGTCCCCCAAACCCTGCCAGGAGTGATTCCTGAGCACAACTCAGAACTAAACCCTGACACAGCTAGATGTGACTCACCCACCTCCCCCCAAATAAAACGCTAATCAATGCACAAAACAAGATGAAGGGTGGAGTTATTATCACTGTGCGATCATGTCAGGGACTATGTATTTTGAGAAGTGTTTGAAACTAGAAGAAATACAAATAGTACTCTTTGTCATTTCTAATGTGGAGTGGGGCAGGCCTGAAAGAAGAGAAAGAAGGAAAGAATAAGGAAAAAAGAAAACGGAGACAAAATAATGTCCTGTGTAACTCTTGCTTGTCATCCTAGCTCTAGGGCTAGAAGTGATCACTGTGCCCTGCCTGTGATGGCGACAGATGAGTGTTTGCCAAGCAGTAAAGGTCATTGTGAGGGTTATTTTCTGAGTCATGCCAGTCCCCGAATGTTTCAAGGAGTAAAATGTTTAGGTACAAAGTTAGTTCATCTTCATGAAGTAAACAAAATTTCCCCCCAATCAAACTCATCTAATCTAAGTAACTGATGCTGGAAGACCTGTCTCTGAAATTTCCCTCTGGATTGGCATATTTTCCTTTAAAATGAGCACATGGATTTTATGTGCAGTAAACATTTATGTGCCTTTTCAAATTTTGTTAGGAATACTTCTTTTTCAAAACCATGGCAGTCGTTAGAAAAGGTCATCCTTTGAAAATCTGCAGAAAGATTAGATTGGAGAGTTGGAAAGTATTAGTTTACCAAACCATTTGAAGGAAAGGTAATTGGTATCCTTGAAAGGGAATAACTATTCAATCCTCTTTCACATCTGTCTACTCTGTAATAGGACCCAGGGAAGGAAGCAGATGCTCTCTTTTGAATTAATTTATAAGCCATAATTTGCTACTTTTTGATACATATAAACATGCATTTTGTATACCTTATGAATCTTTTAAAAGAAGGGAGAAGAAGGGCGGATGAACTGAGTAAAAGGAATCATATACTCGAGATGAATAGAATTGGGCTTTTTTATTTGTGGATTTAATACATACTAATTTTTTTAAACTTGATTGATTGATTGATTGATTGATTGATTAGTTGGTTGTTGGGCACACTCAGTGTTACTCAGGAGTCACTCCTGGCTCTGCACTAAGAAATCGCCTCTGGCAGGCTGGGGGACCATATGGGTGCCAGGAATCAAACCGGGTCCCTCCTGGTCAGCCAAATGTAAGGCAAACACTCTACCACTGTGCTATCTCTCTGACCCCATATGTGCTCATTTTTAAAGGTATCCATGAAACATAATGTTATAATGTAGTGCTACTTAACTTTTATTTTGTTTTGGGCTCTGGTGGTACTCCTGGTCGTAGGGCTCAAGAATCTCTTGGCAGTGGTTGAGAGACCATATAGGATGTCAAGGATTGAACCCAGATCAGCCGCATGCAAGACAAGAGCCCTACGCACTGTACTATTTCTCTGCTTCATATAATGCTACTTTTAGAGAAAAATATTTTAAACAAAATAAATATTCACAATAAGTCATTCACAATCAAACCTAAGAGAAAAAGCCCAACCAAGTTCAGATATCGCTTCAGCTGCACCTTTCCCTACCTCCACTCAGCTCCCCTCCTCTCCCTGGATAGTAGGGACGTTTCTCTGTTAGTTTGAATTTTGTAAGTGTTTGAGATTTTATTTTTGACATTCCTCTGATTCTCGGGCTTTATTCCTGGCTCTGTGCCCAGTAATCATTCCTACTGGGACTTAGAGGACCATATGTGCTGCAGGGATCGAGCCTGGGTGGACTGTGTGCAGGGCAAGCACTCTACCCACTGTACTATCCCTCAGTCTATCTAGGTAAGGTAAGAAATTTTTTCTCTTCCTCAGATTTACCACCGATGAATGCATCACCTCAAAACAAAACATTGTTAAAAATAATTTTTAGGGCCCGGAGAGATTAGAATAGCGGCGTTTGTCTTGCAAGCAGCTGATCCAGGACCAAAGGTGGTTGGTTCGAATCCCGGTGTCCCATATGGTCCCCCGTGCCTGCCAGGAGCTATTTCTGAGCAGATAGCCAGGAGTAACCCCTGAGCACCGCAGGGTGTGGCCGAAAAACCAAACAAAAATAATAATCTTTAAAAAATAAAATTGAAATAAATTGTTTCTAATTGAGTTGTTGTTTATTTTTTGGTATGCTTTTATTTGGGGGTCACACTTGGTGATGTTCAGGGCTTACTTCTGACTCTGTACTTAGGGATCACTTCTGATAGAACTCAGGGCACCATAAGGGAAAACAGGGACTGAGCTCAGGTTGGCAGCATGCAAGGCAAGCACCCTACCCACTGTGCTAGCTCTGCTCCCATCTTAAGGACTTTCTTACACAAAAGTATTATGTTTTTATCTTGTGTCTATCATTTAATACACTGTGAATTATTTCTCCTATTATTAAGCAAACTGAAAAGTGCATGATTACCTTTCAGAAGTACATTAAAAGTAGTTATTTAAATTTTACATGGCATGCTAATAAATGCTTCCTATTTTATTTTGCTATGGTTTCTCTAATTTTTGATGATATGACTAATATGATAAAAGGGAAACACTTCTTTGGGGGGCTGCATTTCTTTTTTTTTTTTTTTTTTTTTTGGTTTTTGGGCCACACCCGTTTGACGCTCAGGGGTTACTCCTGGCTATGTGCTCAGAAATCGCCCCTGGCTTGGGGGGACCATATGGGACACCGGGGGATCGAACCGCGGTCCGTTCCTTGGTAGCGCTTACAAGGCAGACACCTTATCTCCAGCGCCACCTTCCCGGCCCGGGGGGCTGCATTTCTGATCTTTCTTTTAAAGCAGAATTCTAGAAAAGTGATGACAGAGTCAAAAGGTACCATTTATCTGAAGTGCTAACTGTAGGGGATGGTATATCTCTCCTCCTCCTCCAATCCTTGTGATAGTAGGTGACCTTGAATCCTTCTAATGCTCAGACTCACTATAGCATTAAGCTGCCTTTGTTTTGATGTTCTATTTGTCACCAGTAGTTTAGTCTGTCCCCAAGAAGATGTTAAACATCTAGGTGAAAAGGTTTTAGAATTTTCAGTATCAAGATAGCCTTCTCTCCAATATGAAAGGAAAAAAATCAGTAAGAACCCATTTAAAAATAAATAAATAAATAAATAAATAAAAATAAATACAAAATAAATGGAGGAAAGATTAGTGACTCAATAGAAGAGAGAATTCACCCCGAGCCTGCCAGGAGCGATTTCTGAGCATAGAGCCAGGAGTAACCCCTGAGCGCTGCCAGGTGTGACCCAAAAAACAAAAAACAAAAAAAATACAGAAGAGAGAATTCAAAACTAACAGCATACCAATGAAAAGGCCATGGCAGAAAAGCTAATTCACCCCTCAAGTATTCACTCTGAGGACCAAAGATATGGCACAGATATCGAAGGCCTGTGCCCTATAGGCCAATAACTCTGGTTTTATCCCAGACACAACATGGTCCCCACAGCACTGCTAGGAGCAACCCTGGAGGTCCTTAGCTTTGCTTAGGTGACCCAGATCTCCCCAGAACAGAAGGGCCCAAAAAGCACCACACTCTCCAGTCCTAGTATTGAGCCACCAACCTGGTGGGCCAACATTTATTGGGAATGGCCCCCAGGGTCCTTGGGAATCATTTAGGAGATCTCAATTCCTCTCCCCAAAATATGCACTTTCCAAAAAAGGGCGGGAAGAAATACCAGAAAATATTAAGTAGCTAATAGAAAGCAGAGGTGAATCAGAGGCAATAGGGAGATCCCAAGATCCCATCTTCACCAAGTATAGTCAGTTGATTTCTCTTCTCATGAGAAAAAGAAGATAAAGCCACTGGAGAAATTGGACCAGAGATGGTTTAATTGAGAGAACTTTAAGGCTGAAGAGTAGATAATCTCTGATGAAAAGCTAACTGAAGTCATTCAATGAAGAGAGAAAGCATGTGAGCATCTTCGTCCCTCCCACTGCCAAGCTACAAACTAGTGGCAATTGGTTTTGCTTCTGTTTTTGTTTTTGGACCACACTGGCAGTGCTCAGGGCTAGCTACTAGCTAGCTCTAAGGTCAGGAATTACTCTTGGGATTAGGGAGACCATACAGGATAGCAGGGGATTAAACATGGGTTAGTTGCATGCAAGGCAAGCACCCTACCTGCTCTGCTGTACTATTGCTCTGTATTGTGACCTTTTTCTTTTTTTTTTTTTTTAATTTTTATTTTTTTATTTAAACACCTTGATTACATACATGATTGTTTTTGGGTTTCAGTCATGTAAAGAACACCACCCATCACCAGTGCAACATTCCCATCACCAATGTCCAAGTCCCCCTCCTACCCACCCAACCCCCGCCTGTACTCTAAACAGGCTCTCCATTTCCCTCATACATTCTCATTATAAGGAAAATTCAAAATGTAGTTATTTCTCTAACTAAATTCATCACTCTTTGTGGTGAGCTTCCTATGGTGAGCTGGAACATCCAGCTCTTTTCACTTTTGTGTCTGGAAATTATTATTGCAAGAATGTCTTTCATTTCTCTTAAAACCCATAGATGAGTGAGACCATTCTGCGTTTTTCTCTCTCTCTCTGACTTATTTCACTCAGCATAATAGATTCCGTATATATCCATGTATAGGAAAATTTCATGACTTCATCTCTCCTGACAGCTGCATAATATTCCATTGTGTATATGTACCACAGTTTCTTTAGCCATTCATCTGTTGAAGGGCATCTTGGTTGTTTCCAGAGTCTTGCTATGGTAAATAGTGCTGCAATGAATATAGGTGTAAGGAAGGGGTTTTTGTACTGTATTTTTGTGTTCCTAGGGTATATTCCTAGGAGTGGTATAGCTGGATCATATGGGAGCTCGATTTCCAGTTTTTGAAGGAATCTCCATATCGCTTTCCATAAAGGTTGAACTAGACGGCATTCCCACCAGCAGTGGATAAGAGTTCCTTTCTCTCCACATCCCCGCCAACACTGTTTGTTCTCATTCTTTGTGATGTGTGCCATTCTCTGTGGTGTGAGGTGGTATCTCATCGTTGTTTTGATTTGCATCTCCCTGATGATTAGTGATGTGGAGCATTTTTTCATGTGTCTCTTGGCCATTTGTATTTCTTCTTTGTCAAAGTGTCTGTTCATTTCTTCTCCCCATTTTTTGATGGGATTAGATGTTTTTTTCTTGTAAAGTTCTGTCAGTGCCTTGTATATTTTGGAGATTAGCCCTTATCTGATGGGTATTGGGTGAATAGTTTCTCCCACTCAGTGGGTGGCTCTTGTATCCTGGGCACTATTTCCTTTGAGGTGCAGAAACTTCTCAGCTTAATATATTCCCATCTGTTAATCTCTGCTTTCACTTGCTTGGAGAGTGCAGTTTCCTCCTTGAAGATGCCTGTAATGTCCTGGAGTGTCTTGCCTATGTGCTGTTCTATATATCTTATGGTTTTGGGGCTGATATCGAGGTCTTTAATCCATTTGGATTTTACCTTCATGCATGATGATAGCTGGGGGTCTACGTTCAATTTTTTGCAAGCGGCTATCCAATTGTGCCAACACCACTTGTTGAAGAGGCTTTCCCTGCTCCATTTAGGGTTTCCTGCTCCTTTATCGAAAATTAGGTGGTTGTATGTCTGGGGAACATTTTCTGAGTATTCAAGTCTATTCCACTGGTCTGAGGGCCTGTCCTTATTCCAATACCATGCTGTTTTGATAACTATTGCTTTGTAGTACAGTTTAAAGTTGGGGAAAGTAATTCCTCCCATATTCTTTTTTCCCAATGATTGCTTTAGCTATTCGAGGGTGTTTATTGTTCCAAATGAATTTCAAAAGTGCCTGATCCACTTCTGTGAAGAATGTCATGGGTATCTTTAGAGGGATAGCATTAAATCTGTATAATGCCTTGGGGAGTATTGCCATTTTGATTATGTTAATCCTGCCAATCCACGAGCAGGGTATGCGTTTCCATTTCCGCGTGTCCTCTCTTATTTCTTGGAGCAGAGTTTTATAGTTTTCTTTGTATAGGTCCTTCACATGTTTAGTCAAGTTGATTCCAAAATATTTGAGTTTGTGTGGCACTATTGTGAATGGGATTGTTTTCTTAATGTCCATTTCTTCCTTTTTGCTATTGGTGTATAGAAAGGCCATTGATTTTTGTGTGTTAATTTTGTAGCCTGCCACCTTGCTATATGAGTCTATTGTTTCTAGAAGCTTTTTGGTGGAGTCTTTAGGGTTTTCTAAGTAGAGTTCATGTCATCTGCAAACAGTGGAGCTTGACTTCTTCCTTTCCTATCTGAATTCCTGATATCTTTTTCTTGCCTAATCGCTATAGCAAGTACTTCCAGTGCTATTGAATAGGAGGAGTGGTGAGAGAGGAAGCCTTGTCTTGTACCAGAATTTAGAGGGGAAGGCTTTTAGTTTTTCTCCGTTGAGGATAATATTTGCCATTGGCTTGTGGTAGATGGCTTCAACTAGATTGAGAAAGGTTCCTTCCATTCCCATCTTGCTGAGAGTTTTGATCAAGAATGGTTGTTGGACCTTATCAAATGCTTTCTCTGCATCTATTGATATGATCATGTGGTTTTTATTTTTCTTGTTATTGATGTTGTGTATGATGTTGATGGATTTACGGATGTTAAACCAGCCTTGCATTCCTGGGATGAAACCTACTTGATCGTAGTGGATGATCTTCTTAATGAGGCATTGAATCCTATTTGCCAGGATTTTGTTGAAGATCTTTGCATCGGCATTCATCAGCGATATTGGTCTGTAATTTTCTTTTTTTGTAGCATCTCTGTCTGGTTTAGGTATCAAGGTGATGTTGGCTTCATAAAAGCTATTTGGAAGTGTTTCCGTTTGTTCAATTTCATGAAAGAGTCTTGCCAGGATTGGTAGTAGTTTCCTCTTGGAAAGTTTGAAAGAATTCATTAGTGAATCCATCTGGGCCTGGGCTTTTGTTTTTCGGCAGACCTTTGATTACCGTTTTGATTTCATCAATGGTGATGGGGGTGTTTAGATATGCTACATCCTCTTCCTTCAACGTGGAAGATTATAAGAGTCCAAGAATTTATCCATTTCTTCCAGGTTCTCATTTTAGTGGCGTAGAGTTTCTCAAAGTAGTTTCTGATTACCCTTTGAATCTCTGTCATATCAGTAGTGATCTCTCCTTTTTCATTCCTAATACGAGTTATCAAGTTTCTCTCTCTCTCTTTCTTTGTTAGGTTTGCCAGTGGTCTATCAATCTTGTTTATTTTTTCAAAGAACCAACTTCTGCTTTCGTTGATCTTTCGGATTGTTTTTTTGGGTTTCCACTTCATTGATTTCTGCTCTCAGCTTTGTTATTTCCTTCTGTCTTCCTATTTTTGGGTCCTTTTGTTGAGCACTTTCTAGTTCTATTAGCTGTGTCATTAAGCTACTCAGGTAAGCTCCTTCTTCCTTCCTGATGTGTGCTTGCAAAGCTATAAATTTTCCTCTCAGTACTGCTTTTGCTGTGTCCCATAAGTTCTGATAGTTTGTGTCTTTATTGTCATTTGTTTCCAGGAACCTTTTGATTTCCTCCTTGATTTCATCTCGGACCCACTGGTTATTGAGTATGAGGCTGTTTAACTTCCAGGTGTTAATGTTTTTCTTCTGAGTCCCTTTGGAATTCACAAATAATTTCAGAGCCTTGTGGTCAGCAAAGGTAGTCTGCAAAATTTCTATCCTCTTGATATTATGGAGATATGTTTTATGTGCCAGCATGTAGTCTATCCTGGAGAATGTCCCATGTACATTGGAGAAGAATGTGTATCCAGGTTTCTGGGGGTGGAGTGTCCTATATATATCCTCTAGGCCTCTTTCTTCCATTTCTCCTCAGGTCTAGTATATTCTTGTTGGGTTTCAGTCTGGCTGACCTATCCAGTGTTGACAAAGCCGTGTTAAGGTCCCCCACAATTATTGTGTTGTTATTGATATTATTTTTCAGATTTGTCAACAGTTGTATTAAATATTTTGCTGGCCCCTCATTTGGTGCATATATGTTTAGGAGAGTGAATTCTTCCTGCTCTATATACCCCTTGATTAATATAAAATGTCCATCTTTGTCCCTTACAACCTTCCTGAGTATAAAGTTTGCATTATCTGATATTAGTATGGCCACTCCAGCTTTTTTATGGGTGTTGTTTGCTTGGATGATTTTTCTCCAGCCTTTTATTTTGAGTCTATGTTTGTTCTGACTATTCAGGTGTGTTTTCTTGTAGGCAGCAGAAGGTTGGATTGAGTTTTTTGATCCATTTAGCCACTCTGTGTCTCTTGACTGGTGCATTTAGACCATTGACGTTGAGAGAAAGAATTGTCCTGGGATTTAACGCCATCTTTATATCGAAATTTGGTGTCTTTTGGTTAGTCTTGTCTTAAATTAGGTCTTTCAGTTTTTCTCTTAAGACTGGTTTTGTGTCTGTAAAGTTTCTGAGCTGCTTTTTGTCAGTGAAACCATGTATTCTTCCGTCAAACCGGAAAGTGAGTTTTGCTGGGTATAGTATTCTGGGTGAAGCATTCATTTCATTCAGTCTTGTCACAATATTCCACCACTGCTTTCTGGCATTGAGTGTTTCTGGTGACAGGTTGCTGTAAATCTCAAGGATGCTTGCTTGAATGTAATTTCCCCTTTTGATCTTGCTGTTTTCAGAATTCTGTCTCTATCTGTGGGATTTGTCATTGTGACTAGGATGTGTCTTGGGGTGGTTTTTCTGGGTTTCTTTTGGTTGGTAATCTTCGAGCATGCAGGATTTGATCACATATATTCTTTAGCTCTGGAAGTTTCTCTTTAATGATGTTCTTGACCATTGATTCTTCCTGGGAATTTTCTTCCTGGGTCTCTGGGACGCCAATGATTCTTAAGTTGTTTCTGTTGATCTTATCATAGACTTCTATTTTCATCTGTTCCCATTCTTTGACTAATTTTTCCGTTGTCTGCTCATTTGCTTTAAGTTTTTTGTCCAATCTCTCCTGCTGTATGGAATTGTTATGTATCTCATCTTCCACAGCACCAAGTCTATTCTCAGCTTCTGATACCCTGTCCCAGAGCTTATCCATTTTGTCATTCACTTCGTTTACTGACTTTTTCAGTCCTGTTAGTTGACATGTTATTTCAGTTTGGAGTTTTGTCATTTCTGCCTTCATATTTTCTTGGTTCTTATTAGTGTTCTGTTCAACTCGATCCATGGTTTCTTGGAGTCTGTTGAGCACCTTCCATATTGCTAGTCTAAAGTCCTTATCTGAGAGGTTGATTAGTTGTTCAGTCATTATCTGGTCCTCAGAATTGTCATCTTCATTCTCTATGTCTGATGCTGGCCTGCGTTGTTTCCCCATTGTCACACTTGTATTGTGGGTTTTTCTACGTGTTGTGGTGGTATTCATTGTCTATATGATGTAGGCAGCACACTCCTCTGGCTCCTCCCTTTCTGGATGGGCTGACTTGCCTCTAAGGGAGGGGAGTCCTCCGTGGATGAAGCCTCACACTGGGTCAAGTCTTAGGCCTGAGCATGCAACAGAGAAGACAGTCCAGAGAGAAATGCTTGCTTCTCTGATATAGCACAGTTCTTATTGTGATTTTTTTCTTATTGTTGCAATGGTGTTCTTTTCTTAGAAGGAGCGCACGGCCGCGTAGCGAAGCGGAGCGGCCGTGCTCTGATGGAGCCTCTTTTGCTCCAATCCCAAGAGTTTCACACAAGAGGACAGTAGACAGATATTTACAGTTCACACTCACAGTTGGGCCCCTCTGCGCAGGCTTAGATTCGTGTCTTTTCCCCGCCTGATGTCCCAAGCAGGGAATCCAGCTTCTGCAGCAGTCTGCCGGCCGGTTTTTATGTTCTGAATCCCGCCCTGGAAATGGCCTCCGGGATAGGGAGAGCAGATTTCTGGAGCCTCTTTTGCTCCACTCCCAAGAGTTTCACACAAGAGGACAGTAGACAGATATTTACAGTTCACATCCTTTTTTTTTTTTTTTTTTTTAGAAGAAGTACCACAACCAACAGTGCTCAGGACTTATTCCTGGCTCTGTGCTCAGAAATCATTCCTGGTGAGCTTGGAGGTATCAAATGCGATGCTGGGTACTGAACCTGGGCAGGTCATGTGCAAAACAAGTAAATAAATGCCTTATCTACTGCACTATCTTTTTGGCCCTGACCTAAGACTAATTAAGCTTAGAAAGAAGAGATGAATGAGTGTTTCCTGGAATTTTTGAATAACACGTGAACAAAGATGCTGTTAATTGTAGGTAAAAAAAAAAAAAAAAAACACACCCACCTACCCATATGTCTTATTGTTAATTCCATCTGACAGCAAGACTTAACATTTGCACACTCATTTATTTGATAACCATTTATGGTGTGACTACTTAGTTTTAAGTACAAGGGATTTGGTAGTAAATAAAATTCATAGAAACACCTGTCTTAGGGCTGAAGATATACTACAACTACAAGGGTTTAGACACGTGTTTTGCAAGCTGGTGACACTGATAAGTCAAAAGTACTGTATATAGTCACCTGAACACTGCCAAGAGTGACCCATGGGTACAGAGCCAAGAATAACCCTTAAGCATAAAGTGAGGGTCAAAGTCTCTAAGTACTGTCACCCCCCCCCAAAAAAAAAACTATTTTCAGGGTAATATTAACCCCATAAACACTTAAACAATTTCTATTTCTTTGACTTTGTAGATGAGCGTAGAAAAGTGGGAATTAGGTCATTTGTGAAGGTTTGGACGAATTTCACTGGTGAACTCATCAGAGCCTGGAGTTTTGGTTAGGGGAGACCTTTTGTTTACTCTTTTGATTTCTATATCTGTAATTGGTCTGTTCAAGCTTTTCGCTTCCTCCTGAGTTAGTCTTGGAAAGTTCGAGAATTTCAGAAGTGTTTCCATTTCTTCTAGAGTCTCTAATTTTATGGCATAAAGTCGTGCATTATATTCTCATATAATCTCCTAAATGTCTAGGTCTCTGTTATCACTTCTCTTCTTTAATTTCTAAGCCAGTGTATTTGTTTTCTCTTTTTTTTGTAAACCCTTGTCAGAAGCTCTTGGTTACATTGCTCTAAACAGTAAAAACTGTGTTTATTTTGCCTTTCTATATTTTCTACTTCCTTTTATTTCCCTCCTTCTGCTTATTTATGGTTCCCTTTATTATTCTTTTTCGAGGGTCTTTTGTTTTTGTTCTCGTTTCTTTTGGACCCATGCCCAGTGATGCATTGGGCTACTCCTGACTCTGTGCTCAGGAATCATTTCTGGTAGTGCTTAAGGGAGCATCTGGGATGCTGAGGACTGAATCCAGGTCAACCACATGCAAGGCAAGTACCCAACCTGCTATGCTACCACTCAGGCACCTTTTTTAAGTATCTTAAGATACGTAGTTAGGTTATTTACTTACTTATTTATTTATTTATACCCTATTTTGTTTCCTGATGAACACTTGCATTGCTATGAATTTCCTTTATTATGGCTGTGTTTTTGTTTTTATTGTGTCCCATATGCTATGGTAATTTGTGTCTTCTCATTTGTTTTAGAATGCCCATGTAAATTAATGATCCACTACATCATTATGAGAAAAGATAAAAAAAAATACGATCATATCAAGAGATGTATAGAAACAGTCTCCCAATTCAATTATTTAAAAATCTATGATTGAGGGGGCAGGAGTGGTGGCGCAAGCAGTAAGACAGGCATCTGCTTTGCACAAGCTAGCCTACGAAGAACCATGATTCGATCCCCAGCGTCCCATATGGTCCCCCAAGCCAGGAGCAATTTTTTATTGCATAGCTAGGAGTAGCCCCTGAGCATCACTGGGTGTGGCCCAAAAAGAAAAAAAAATCTATGATTGATGGGCTGGAGTGATAGCACAGCAGTAGGGCGTTTGCCTTGCACACTGTAGATCCAAGACAGACCCAAGTTCAATCCCTGGCATATCATATGGTTCGCTGAGCCTGCCAGGAGCTATTTCTGGACACAGAGCCAGGAGTAACCGCTGAGAGCCACCAGGTGTGCCCCCCCCCAAAAAAAAGCACCCAAAAAAACACAAAAATCTAAGATTGAAAATGTTCAATGCCTGCCCACAGCTGCCATCTTCTCACCAGAAAAAAAAAATGTCCTGGCTCTTCTATCAGCGAAAAAAAAAAGAAAGAAAGCAAGAAAGCAACAAAAAGAAAGAAATAAAGGAAGGAAGGAAAGAAAGAAAGGAAAGGAAGAAAGAAAGAAAGGAAGGAAGGAAGGAAGGAAGGAAGGAAGGAAGGAAGGAAGGAAGGAAGGAAGGAAGGAAGAAAGAAGGAAGGAAGGAAGGAAGGAAGGAAGGAAGGAAGGAAGGAAGGAAGGAAGGAAGGAAGGAAGGAAGGAAGGAAGGAAGAAGGAAGGAAGGAAGGAAGGAAGGAAGGAAGGAAGGAAGGAAGGAAAGGAAGGAAGGAAGGAAGGAAGGAAGGAAGGAAGGAAGGAAGGAAGGAAGGAAGGAAGGAAGGAAGGAAGGAAGGAAGGAAGGAAGGAAAGGAAGGAAGGAAGGAAGGAAGGAAGGAAGGAAGGAAGGAAGGAAGGAAAGAAAGAAAGAAAGAAAGAAAGAAAGAAAGAAAGAAAGAAAGAAAGAAAGAAAGAAAGAAAGAAAGAAGAAAGAAAGAAAGAAAGAAAGAAAGAAAGAAAGGAAGGAAGGAAGGAAGGAAGGAAGGAAGGAAAGGAAGGAAGGAAGGAAGGAAGGAAGGAAGGAAGGAGGAAGGAAGGAAGGAAGGAAGGAAGGAAGGAAGGAAGGAAGGAAGGAAGGAGGAAGGAAGGAAGGAAGGAAGGAAGGAAGGAAGGAAGGAAGGAAGGAAGGAAGGAAGGAAGGAAGGAAGGAAGGAAGGAAGGAAGGAAGGAAGGGAGGAAGGAAGGAAGAAAAGTAGTTTTCTGGTACTTTCCAGGGAGTCCAGTCCTGTCTAATACCTCTGTGGTATTCTTGAAAGGTGGGTGCAGGGGTAGTGCATATTTCCTTTCTGTGTGAACTGCAGCAGCCCAGTTGCACCCCCATGACAGAAATGGCCCGGCTCCATGACTTTACTATATCTAATTTCCAAGCCACTGAATTTGTTTTAAATCTACAGATACTGGACTGCACAGATGCATGTGGGTCAGGACACCCCAAGATCTTATAATAGTATCTGCCAATACTATCACAGGAAATATAATGGAAAAGTTGCATTGTAATCTACCAAGCTCAGTGAGCCTAAACAGTAACACAGAAGGCTCAGTGAGCACTAACCACAGCCCAATAAATCCTTAGTCACTGACTTCAGTAACACCATGGAGAAATATAACCATCATTTCAAATCAATCTATGTTGATCTAAGTTTTAATACTTTTATTTTTCATTGTCTTGTAATAAGCAATATGAAGTAAATGTGTTTGTACCTGCATGGAGGCAGATTATGGTGGAAGATGGGAGATTGGAGACACTAGTGAAGGGAAAATCACATGGATGATGGGATTGATGTTTGGATATGTAATTCCTAAAACAATTGTATTATGAACAACTTGGTAAACCACAGTGTTACAATAAAAATTAAAATAAAAAAGATAAGTGAAAATAAACAGTAACACAGAAGATTCCACTAGCACCAACCACAGCTCATAACCCTTAGAAAATTATCTTAGTAACATCATTAAGAGATATAACAATTATCACAAATAGACCCTGATTGATCTAAGTGGTAGCCAGGGCTGGAGAGATAGCATGGAGTAAGGCGTTTGCCTTGCATGCAGAAGGTCAGTGCTTCAAATCCTGGCATCCCATATGGTCCCCTGAGCCTGCCAGGAGAGATTTCTGAGCACAGAGCCAGGAGTAACCCCTGAGCGCTGCTGGGTGTGATCAAAAAAAAATGTATGTAAACCATAGAATCATATAATACATAGAACATATAACATATTCTCCATTAAAAAAAATCTCAACACGGGCCCAGAGAGATAGCACAGCGGTGTTTGCCTTGCAAGCAGCTGATCCAGGACCAAAGGTGATTGGTTCGAAACCCGGTGTCCCATATGGTTCCCCGTGCCTGCCAGGAGCTATTTCTGAGCAGACAGCCAGGAGTAACCCCTGAGCAATGCCGGGTGTGACCCAAAAACTAAAAACCCAAAAAAAAAAAAATCTCAACACAATGGAGATGGATTTTTCAGCGTAATATAGGCCATCTAATAAAACCCACAGCTAATGGTGAAAAACCAAAAGTCTTTCCTCTAAAATCAGGTACAAGACAAGAATATCTCGCCTTCCCACAATTATTCAACATAGCATTGGAAGCCCCTGCCACAGAAATTAGATACAAAGACTATATCAAAGGGTTTCAAATTGGAAAAGAAGTCGAATTACCACTCTTTACAGGTAATATGAGAAAATGGCAGAGATAATCAAACTCTGAAGGAGGATGTGATGTTGGAACACTGTATGCATCAAACTCTATCATTAACATTGCAAATCATGTGAGGACTGGAAGGACTGGCTCATGATATGAAGCTCACTACAAAGAGTGGTGAGTGCAGTTAGAGAAATGACAACACTGACAACTATGGTGACCATGCCAATGAGTGAGAGAAGTAGAATGTCTGTCTCGAATGCAGGTGGGGGGCGGGAAGGAGATTGAGGGCATTGCTGATGGGAATGTTGCACTGGTGAAGGGGGTGTTCTTTCTATGACTGAAACCCAACTACAATCATGTCTGTAATCAATGTGCTTAAATAAAGATAAAGAAAAAAGACATTGCAAACCATGGTCATCGAGTTTAAAAAAACATAAGAAAATGTGGCATATAAACACAATGGAATATTGTGCTGCTGTGAGGAAAGATGAAACAACTAAGCTCTGAAAAGAAAATAATGGCTACTAATCTTCCCAAGTAATCTGGTCCATGCTGGCAATTCTGGGACCTTCTCAGAATAGGTCTTTCTGCCTGATGGCACAACAGCCTGAAGCCACACCTGACACCCTTCAACAGAGACAAGCAACTGAAGCTTATCGAACTGCCAAGTCACCAACTTATCCCAGATCTATGAATCCTGAAACTCAGGGTCAAATTGCGGTGCATGACATCCCAAAATTTCATTGTAGTGTCGGTCCAGTAAGATTACAGCAAATCTGATGGGAAAGTCACATGGAATACCACAAAGATAAGTGAAAATAAACAGTAACACAGAAGATTCCACTAGCACCAACCACAGCTCATAACCCTTCGAAAATTATTTTAGTAACATCATTAAGAGCTATAACAATGATCACAAATAGACCCTGATTGATCTAAATTTTTATAATTGCCTTTGTGTAGTAACACACATATGAAGTAAATTTGTTTATGTCTGCAGGTGGGCAGCCTAGGGTGGTGGGTGGGAAACTGGAGACAGTGGTGAAGGGAAGGTCACACCCGCTGGGGGACTGGTATTTGAACATTTAATGCCTGAAACAATTGTTTATGAATAAGTAAATGGCAGAATTAAAAATTATTGTACATAAAAAGATTAAACCCTGCAGTTCATTGCAAGTTAGATGGATCTGGAAGGTATCGTGCTGAGCAAAGTGAGTCAAGAGGAGGACAACTATCAATCAATCTCTTCTCATATGTCAAGTATAAAGAAATGCAATAAGATAATAAACGTTGATCATAATAACCAATCCTGGGAATCTGCCTATAGAACTGAGTTCACTAAGTGGGGAAATGTTGTGGGTGGAGAATGTAAGAAAAACTACTGATGTTGAAGGATTTTGGTGTAATAACACTGTATACCTAAGATGTTAATATTAATCATGTACTATAAATCATGGCACTTAACTTTTTTAAAATCCCTAGCTTCAAAGTGCTTCCATTCTAATAGAAGAGAATAGGTAACATGCATAGCAAATGATGCAGACCATGTGGGAAGGTAAATAAAAAAAAGAGGGGTTGACCAGGGGCCAACCAGATCTAGTAGCATTAAGTGGGAAAAAAAAAAGATCAAATCTAAATATCCGAGCCAAAGTCAATGACAATAGAATCAAAAGACCCAAACTACAATAAGCTATACACAAAAGGGACCTGTTACACTAGTAGTCCAGGGGGCTCAGGGTGAAGGTCTGGGAGGCATGCTGGGTACAGGGGAGTAGGGAGGTCAACACAGGTGATGGACATGGCCCTAAGTCACTGTCACTATGTACCTGAAATACAACTGTGAAAGACTAGACTTGTAATTCACATTGGTCTCAATAAAAATTATTAAAAAAAAAAAAAAGGAAGGCTAGAGAAGAGAAGGCCAGCAATTCTAAATAAAGTGGTCAGAGGAGGGCCCTCTGAGAAGATGACCTTGAAGGTGATGAGAGGGAGCCTCATGGAAAATGGAGTTCCCTGCAGAGGAAATAAAGGGCAGAAGTACTTAAACTCTCATGGGTATAGAGGAGAGAACAAAGATGACAACTGCAGGAAGTGAGTTCATCCAGGGTCTGCCACCATATGCCCTACTGCTGTGCTATTGCTCCAGCCCAAAACTACTGATTTTCATTATTAACGTTACTTAAAAAATTTTACTATGTTTATGTATTGTTTTACCACAGTAAAAAAGTTGCTTCCGAAAAAGCTAAGAGTTTATCACCCCGAGTTTGACAGAATCCCAAGAGACAAATGCAACAGGCCGTGTAATGAGAGGAGAAAATTCTGTCTTATCACAAACAGAAGCAACACTATGTGTTTACAATGGGAGAGGGCCTGGAAAAGCGCCCTCCCTAACTCCTCTCATCCTCAAAATTAACAATGTAGTCATAGACTCATAGGCTCTTACACAAAGCCAGATTGTCACAAATCTAATGAGGCTTTAATTGGCAAAGACCTAGAAGGAACTCTAAGCAATGTGTTTGTATATTAGCATCAATAAACATTTCATTTAAAGGTCATTTTTTAAAAAGCAGGTCATTGAAAAACATTTCAAACATAATTTTGTTTTGGTTTGGTTTGGTTTGGGGCTACACCCTATAATGCTCAGGGGTTACCCCTGGCTCTGCACTCAGAAATTAATTATTCTTGGTGGTGCTTGTGAGACAAGATGGGACACCAAGGGTTGAACTTGGGTTGGCCTTGTGCAAGGCAAATGCCCTACTCACTGTACTATCTCTTCAGCCCCTCAAACATAATTGTGGAGGGCACACCTGGTGATGTTCAAAGGTTCTCCTGGCTCTACACTCAGAAATTACTCTTGGCAGCTTGTGGGACTATATGGGATGCTGGGAATCAAATCCTAGTTCCATCCCAGGTCAGCTGCATGCGAGGCAAATGCCCTACTGCTGTGTTATCTGGCCCCTCAAACATACTTTTTTAAGTATTATGTTTCTTTCCATTCTGATTTCCCTTCTATCATCCTCCTAGAGCTGAGTCCATTAGACGAGAAGCCATTTTGAATATCTAGCAAAGGGAAAGTTAAATTGTGGTTACTTTTATCTTCACTTTATTAGAAAATATTTATATGACTCAGAATAACTTTTATGTAATGTTTATTTTGCTTTTACTTCTAGTCTTAGATTTGAAAATGGGATACAGTTCAACAGCAGAGTACAAAGCTCATATGTGTGAGGCTCTCAGTTTGATCTTTGGGGAAAAAAATAAGGGAAAGAAGAAAAGAAAGAAAGAAAGAAAAGAAAGAAAGAAGAAAGAAAGAAAGAAAGAAAGAAAGAAGAAAGACAGAAAGAAAGAAGAAAGAAAGAAAAAAGAAAGAAAGAAAGAAAAGAAAGAAGGAAAGAATAAAGAAAGAAAGAGAGAAAGAAAGAAAAGAAAGAAAGAAAGAAAGAAAGAAAGAAAGAAAAGAAAGAAGAAAAGAAGAGAGAAAGAAAGAAGAAAGAAAGAAAGAAAGAAAGAAAGAAAGAAAGAAAGAAAGAAAGAAAGAAGAAAGAAAGAAAGAAAGAAAGAAAGAAAGAAGAAAGAAAGAAAGAAAGAAAGAAAGGAAAGAAAGAAAGAAAGAAAGAAAGAAAGAAAGAAAGAAAGAAAGAAAGAAAGAAAGAAAGAAAGAAAGAAAGAAAGAAAGAAAGAAAAGAAAGAAAGAAAGAAGAAAGAAAGAAAGAAAGAAGAAAGAAAGAAAGAAAGAAAGAAAGAAAGAAAGAGAAAAGAAAGAAAGAAAGAAGAAAGAAAAGAAAGAAAAAGAAAGAAAGAAGAAAGAAAGAAAGAAAGAAAGAAAGAAAGAAAGAAAGAAAGAAAGAAGAAAGAAAGAAAGAAAGAAAGAAAGAAAGAAAGAGAAAGAAAGAAAGAAAGAGAAAGAAAGAAAGAAAGAAAGAGAGGAAAGAAAGAAAGAAAGGAAAGAAAGGAAGAGAAAGAGAGAAAGAAAGAAAGAAAGAAAGAAAGAAAGAAAGAAAGAAAGAGGAAAGAAAGAAAGAAGAAAGAAAGAAAGAAAGAAAGAAGAAAGAAAGAAAGAAAGAAAGAAGAAAGAAAGAAGAAGAAAGGAAGGAAGGGAGGAAGGGTGGGAGGGAGGAAAAAGGAAGGAGGAAGGGAAGGAAGGAAGAAGGGAGGGAAGGAAGGAAGGGAAAGAAGGAAGAAGGGAAGGAAGGAAGGAAGGAAGGAAGGAAGGAAGGAAGGAAGGAAGGAAGGAAGGAAGGAAGGAAGGAAGGAAGGAAGGAAGGAAGGAAGGAAGGAAGGAAGGAAGGAAGGAATCCTCAATGAAAAAGTAAGGTAGGTTCTTTCACATAATCCAAGAATATAAAAAGACGAAAAACAGTTGAAAAACAAGCAGGAGCAACTTATTCCTGATACATTTCAGGAATCATGCAAAGGCACAGAGTAGGGTGGTGAGTGGGAAACTGATGACACTGGTGAAAGGAAGGTCACAATAGTGATGGGATTGGTGTTGGAACATATAAGGATCGAAACAAGTGCCTTATGAACAGCATATACAGTTGTTCAGGCCATTCTCCAGTCTCTTTAAAAGGAATCAAAACTGCAAAGAGCTATCATAAGCTTAGTTTTGAACAGTTGGTGTGCCTATGAATTATGTCAGCAATCAAGTAGGATCAGTGATATGTGAAAGAGGATAATGATATTATTTTGGATGAGATTATGTATGCACATATCATGGAACACAGCCATGACTGGTACCTTGAAGAATCAATAAAAAAAATAAAAAATAAATAAAAGAATCAATCCAGCCTATAGACTTTATTTGATTCAGTTTCCCAACAGCTGCATTGCCAGTTCAGGGAAGGAAAACATGATAGAAATTTTAGAGAGGAAGAAACTATAGCACTGCAAAGTTAAACGCCCAAGACAATACTGAGAACCACTGCAAAATGTACCAATAAGTTGCACAAGCTTGTTTGCTATGTTTTCTCTCATTGATGTCTACTTATTACGAATAAATGATTTATTAAGAACTTAGATGTATTTCAGTCTGTGAGCATCAGAAAATCTCTTTGGTCTGAAATCATCTACTTGCTTGGTCTGATTAATGCCTGCTTGTCCTGTGAAGACTTAAAAGCCACATGCTATGAAACTTTGCCTTGTCTTATACCTCCTGCATCACCAGGGAGTCTGGCCAGAATAAATACTTAATAAACATTGTTGATTTGATGGACGGAGGCTAAGTGCTCTGAGGGAGACAAACAACATAAATATTTTCTCAAATCTCAGGGAAATTTTTATGAGGAATTGAGAACTCTCAAATGCTACAGAATAATTTATAAGCAAGAACCAAATTATTTAACATATATTTAGGCAGTGAAGTTGAGAAATTAGGGTTAAGTGATCAGAAAATGGGATTGTGGTTGGAAAAGCTTCCAAAAGTAGAATGAATCAGATTCTGCAAGATGGAAGGCTTGGTGTGTGAAATGAGGGAACGGGAGAGAGATGAGTGAAGGCCAATGCAATGAGAAATGGCCCAGAAGAAAATACAACAGATTTAAGGGAAGTCCCATCAGGGAAACAAAAGTGGGAAGAAAAGTTATAAGGTCAGGCAAAGCACAGAATTAAAGGTCCCTACAAAAAGACTCAGGTTCAGTTTGGATGTTGATAATAAAGCACAAAAGCCCAGAAATAATAAGACTAAAAATCTCGTCTCCCAGATTAAATCGCAGAAACTCTCGTTTTTCTTGGGTCATTAACAAACAATAACCCTGGTGAATCCAACAGGCGCTACATAATTAGCACTTTCAATTTGCACTTACTAATTAATAGAATTGTGTTCAAAGGCTTGAGTCTTCTATCAATCCTCTCGTGGTCATGGACCTTACTGGGAAGGAGAAATTGTATCACTTTATTTCCCATCCATCTTTGGTGCCTTTTGTCATGTCTTCTGTTGTTTACAGTCCAGAAGTGGGGGGAAAATATCTTCCCAACTAAGATGCTGCCTCATTAGAAAGCAGGGTCTGATCTGAAACCAATTTTTCAGAACAATGACTTGTTAAGTGCTGAAAGATGCAGTGTGTAGTCAGGGAGAAAATAAAGACAGATTCCCCAAGCCATTTGTTGAAGTTTTTTTTTTTAACTACTAAAAAAAAATGAGACTTTTAACAAGTGGTGAGAGCCTGTCCATTATCAAGTAATCACTCCTTCAAAAAGGGAAACAGGATATGCACCTCCATTCACAAATAAATCAAAGCTGTCTTTACTCCCATTCCCCAGAATGGATATTGGTCTTTTAAGATGTGAGGAGTTTCAGAAGGGAGGGTTTGAAAAACTCAAAATAAGTCTCTTAGTGAAGGGCAAATAGGGTAAGTTACCTACAGAGTGCACAGTAGGACTAACAAACAGGGTTTCCTGAGACTCCTGGTTTCTGAATCATAGAAGGGGTCTGAGGTTGGGTGTCTGAGAGGGACAGCCATGAAACCCAGAGAGGGGGAAAGCAATAAACATCAAAGGGAAATGGACCTCAGGTGACACCATTTTACCTAAGAAGCATCTCAGAATAATTCAGTCGGAATTATTTCCAACCCATCACTTATATGGTCTCTAAAAGATAAATGGAGAGAAAATGGAAAGTATTTGGCTCCATCCATTAAGAAGCCACTGGAAGAAAAGAGTGGAGAATACTAATGCTACAATATTGTTTCAGTGTTAAATAGCAAATGCTTCAAGAATATATTTTCATGGTCCTGAGATTGTGGTTCAGGATTTATTTCTTCTATGGACTAGTAATTTTTCCTCTGCTCCTGGCCATAGACTTTAATCTTAATTGCAGTAAGGTCATCAGTAAATTGGCCACTTAGTTTTGAGAAAAACCAGATCAGAAAATGGATTAGTTCTACTCACTTGTATGGTCCTTTTGGAAGAAAATATCTGAAACATGGGTTTTCAGACTGCGCATAGATGCTTAACTTAAAATATAGAGAAAGGAGAGAGAGAGAGAGAGAGAGAGAGAGAGAGAGAGAGAGAGAGAGAGAGAGAGAGAGAGAGAGAGAGAGAGAGAGAGAGAGAGCAAAACAAAAATAGCTGAAAATCCCCCTGACATGGAGCAGGCTTCAGGATTTGCTGCTTCCTTCTCTTGAGTAGTACCATTTTGGTCTTGTTGAAAAGAGTTGTGAAAACTCAAACTTGAAGGCCATATTCATCATTCCCTCTTCTTTTAACCTTCATGATCTAAGAGTGAATGATTTTAGATATATTTCTTAGTTAGAGCTACATGTTTGGCTTTTAAATATAAATAATATTATAATTGGGAGGGGGGATGATTTGAGCCACACCAAGAAGTGCCCAGTGGTTTTTCCTGGCTCTGTGCTCAGGAGTGACCCCTGGCAGTGTTTAAAGGTCCATAGATGTGATGCCAGGGCTTTGAAATCGGGTCAGCCAAATGCATGGCTTAACCTCTGTACTAGCTCTTCAACCCCTAATTAACCTCTTAATGCAATCAAAACAGTCTCTTTTCTCCATTTACTGTAAGTGGTAAGCTCTTTAGAATGAGGTATTATTTTTACTTTAGAATCTTCTAAACTTCCCTGGGCATGCACTTCAGAAAACAGTTTGATAGTCATTCCAAAAGTTAAACAGAATAATCTGACAGTGATCTATTCTTATGCCCCCAAAAATTGAAAATATAATTTTAATAATAGCTTTATTTATTTATGATTACAAACATAATTGTAATTGGGTTTCAGTCATAAGAAGAACACCCCCCTTCTCCAGTGCAACATGTCATTTATACAAAATCATGCACATGAATATTCAGGGTAGAGACTGGATCAGTGGCCAGAGTTGCCTGGCATGGGGATGACCCAGGTTAAATCCCCAGCACCACATTACCACCCCCAGCACCCCACCAGAAGTGATCTCTGAGTGTAGAGCTAGGAGTAAGCTCTGAATGGTGTGGTGGTGTGGTGTGGCCTAAAAAGAACAAAAGCAAACAAACAAAATATTCAGAGTGAAATTATTCATAATTGTTGGGACCAAAGAGATAGTACATTGGGTAAGTCACTTGTTGGGGTTGTTTTTGGTTTTTGATTTTTTTTATTAATTTTTTATAATTTCTTTATTTAAACACCGTGATTACAAACATAATTATAGTTGGGTTTCAGTCATAGCAAGAACACCCCCCTTCACTGTGCAACCTTCCCATCACAAATGCCCCATCTCTTCCCTCCCCACCAACACCCTGCGTAAGTCACTCATCTTGCAAAAATTTTATTCATAATTGTCAAAAAGTGAGAACAAAGTACATGTCCATTAGTGGATGACTAAACATCATCCATGAATATACATAAATCAATAAACATCCATGAGTAAGCATGAGTCAAATGGGGTATACTCATGAAAGGAGTATTATTCAACCATAAAATGAATGAAATAATAACACATGCTACCACATGGATATGCATTGAAAATAGCTTAGGGAAAGAAGCAAGGCATGAAAAGTTCTTTATGATTCCATGTATAGAAATTGGAGTAGAAATAGGCAAATAGAGACAAAGTAGATTCATAACGGACAGAATCCAGGTGGAAAGAGAAGATGGACTCCATGAGAATGAGCTTAGGGGATTCACTTTGTGTTGGTGAATAGTTCTGAAATTAGTGATAATGTCTGTACACGTTGTGAACTTAGTAGAAATAGGAACATTCAGATTACATACCTTAGCATATGTATTTGATGCTATGTGAATTAATCTCAGTGTCTTTAATATTGGGGAACTAAAGAAGAAGCAGTGCATGAAAGTTCATTTAAGGGGGAAAGACCTAACAATGAAACCTTGGTTCTTTCATCCAATTGTTCCTTTCCTGTCGGGTGCTTCAAGCTCGAGGCCTTCACTCCTGATGTGCTCCCTAGGAAAGGCTGTGAAGCAGCCAAGGAAAGCATTTGCTCATGCCCCTGCTGCCAAGAGCACGACTGACTGAAGCCAGCTGCTCCTCCCCTCCATTAGTCACCAACGGTAGTGCCAGGCCTCTGTGTCTGACTGTTCCCAGCCAGAGACTGAGCACAGCAGGGCTCCTCCGGGCAGATTATTCCAGCAAGACAGTCTCATCCAACAAGCAAGCTCTGGCTCGAGGACTCCCCATCCACCTGGCATGACTCAGAAGTTAAGTGGTGACTCTCCTCTGCAGGCCAGGCTCATAATAGACAACAAATCACAGCGCTTGCTTCATTAATATCGCTGGGACTATGGGGCCCAAAGTAACAGAGGGACACAGAAGCAGTGAAGGGAAGTTGAAACACAGAATTTGGAGATGGTTAACTGAACTGAACATTGCATTCAAGAGATGAAATTTAATAGACAGTCAATCAGAATTGATATTCAATTTAATTTCTATAAACAATAGTAATAATATCAAAGGAAGAAGGAAGAACAGGAAGTTGACGATGGTCTATAAGACACTTTCCTGGGCTGGAGCAATGGTACAACAGGAAGGATGTTGGCTAGCAAGTGGCCAGGCTTACATTCAATCCCCAGCGTCCCATATGGTCCTCCAAGTCTGCAGTAGTGATTCTGGAGTGAAGAGCCAGGAGTAACCCCTGAATACCATTGGGGTGTGATCCAAAGGTCAAAAAACTCACTTTCTCTTTTAAATTCTCAAATAAAGGCAATATCTACATCTTAAAATTTACTACCTAAAGGAAGTGAGTAAGCCATGTGCACAGTACATATAATATCAAAGCAAGGACATACCACAATGATTCCCCAATTCTCTCCAAAAGACCTAGAACTTTTTTACTCATGAAATTATATAGAGGGGATCATGAAGATTCTCAGATTCTTTGAGAACTGCTAATACATATAATCTGAATTAATAGGGTCCGGAGAGATAGCACAGAGGTAGGGTGTTTGCCTTGCATGCTGTCTACCAGAAAGGGACCAGGTTCAATTTCCGACATTCCATATGGTCCCCCAGCCTGCCAAGGGCGATTTCTGAGTGCAGAGCCAGAGTGGCCTCTGAGCGTCTCTGGGTGTGGCCCAAAAACCAATCAATAAATAAATAAAGTTTTAAAAAATAATAATCTGAGTTAATACTGATATCTGGAGACCAAAGAATCATTAACTGTTGCAAGTCAGCCCCTGAAGAGGTTGACTGATGGAGGGATGGAGGATTGAGGCCTTTCTCCTCCAGCTCGGACCACCGCGTGTGTTTACCCTGTTCTGAGGTGAATGCGGCGGGAAGAAAGCCAACAGGCAGTCAGGCTTCCAAAGAAAACAGCTCTTTATTTCTTTAAGAGGCCGAAGCCAAAGGCCTTAGAATAGGCCACAGAAAAAAAGCCTCTTGCCTTCCACAGACCCTTGCTTTTATGCCCCAGAATCAGGTACCACCCAATGGTGGGAGCAGAATCAGGTACCACCCTAGGGTGGGAGGCAGAATGCCAGGTCACACTCTAGGGTAGGGCACAATCACCGATCAGGGTAGGGTCAGTAACATAATAATCCCATTAAAATATTTACCTACGGGGCCGGGAAGGTGGCGTCTAGAGGTAAGGTGTCTGCCTTACAAGCGCTAGCCAAGGAACGGACCGCGGTTCGATCCCCCGGCGTCCCATATGGTCCCCCCCCAAGCCAGGGGCATTTTTCTGAGCACATAGCCAGGAGTAAACCCCTGAGCGTCAAAAGGGTGTGCCCAAAAACCAAAAAAAAAAAAAAAAAAAAAAAAAAAAAAAAATATTTACATACACAACAATTAACTAGGATCTTAGGAATAGTTTCATGAATTTTGGTGATTTTACTGAATTTGTGGATCCATCAATAACCATTTTCGCAATTACATTCAATGGAATGCATCATTAGAATTTATACGATTTGCATATAGATTAACTCCTATATTGGGCCCTTGACTTTTGTGGTAAGACAATCAATTGGAAACTCTAAAACTAACTCCCCCACATGCTAAGACAGCAAGCCAAAGGCAATAACGCTGGGGGACAAGCATTATCACTAAAGACCAGTGGATGTCAGACTTAGCATGTTTTAACCTTAATTTACCAATCTGGCTCCCTGTATATAGGGTCACCGAGGAGTAGTCAGAGGTAGAGCTGCTATGTGGAGACTAATGTACACTGTATGGTTCATAATTTGGTAAATACATTATTGTTCATTCTAAGGGACCCATGATAGTATTCCGTGGCCGAATTTCCTCAGGAACATATTAATTCTTCTATCCTCTGTCATGATCTACTCTAAAGAGATATAACCAGTGGAAGGAACATCATAGAGAGCCATCCACCCACTGACAAGAAGGGCAAGAAGAAATCAGTGTGCTGGAAACCTTGGCAAAATCCATGAGTTGCACAACATGGATCGAACTCGAGGATACCATGCTGAGTGAAATCAGTCAGAAAGAGATAGATAATGAATGATGATCTCTCTCACATGTGGGACTTAAAAATACTCAGCAAGCAGGTCCCCTTCCCCCAACCCTACCTCCTTGTACTTCCTGAAGTACTTCCTGAAAGTAATATACAAATTGGTTTGGTGGGGGGTTCTATTTGTTTGTTTGTGTTTTGGTTTTAGAGCTACACCAGGCCACTCTCAGGAGTTACTCCTAGCTCTGCACTCAGAAATCGCTCCATATGGGATGCCAGGAATCGAACCTGATCTGTTTCCGGTCGGCTGTGTGCAAGGCCCTACTGCTGTGCTAGTGCTCTGGCCCAATATACAATTATTGCACTATATATGTTGCATTGCCTAGAACAAAGAAGGAAGAGTGCCTAATATGTCCCTTTGGGTTCTGAAGACAACCACATACCACAGCTGTTATTTCAGTCCACCTCGGATGACATGGAAAGCTGCCAAACTTTGAGTGGAGCCAAAGTGGAAAAGGGCTCTTCAGCAGGCCTAGCAGATCTGGTTGCCCCTTGGGTCCTTACAGTTCAACAATCTCTATCAAATAAATATGAATTAGTGTTAGGAAAAAAAATTGCATTGTGGAGTTAATGGCAAGCAAGGAGAATCACAATGCAGGCCCCAGGATTCTGGAGCAAGGCCATGCCATCTGCAGTGCAGAATTGATGCCTTTGGAAAAGCAGTTTCCTGGTATCCAACTAGGCCCTGACAGAGACAAAATGCTTGACTGGGGTAACTAAGGGTGACCACACATCTGTCAATCTCAGTTCTATTAGACCCACCGAGTCATAAAGTAGGACAGACCCAGCTGCAGGGCCATCATCAGATGGAAACCGTCCATCTGGGCAGAGCCTAAGCAGGAACAGAGGGTATAGAGAGGACAGAATTTACAGAACACTAAGGACACTTGGGGTTTCTGTGGAGTTCAGCAGATTAAACAAAGTGAATTTAATTCAACAAGGAAAAATATGCAAGCTGTTTTATCACTGTAGGTGAGTAATAACTCATCATTCTAAGCAATCTATGATCTAAGTGTCGATGGAGAGAGTCCACGCGTTCATTCATTTATGTCAACACTTGACTCTTCCTTCTCGGCATCCCTTGTTCACATCTAGGGGTTCTTTCCTAGATCGTATTGGAGGATCCCAGACTATTCAGATTCCACATCAACCCACTCAGCTGCACTAATGCTGTTGTCTGGGAACCCTCCAGGAGACCTACACAACCAGTCTTCAGATCAGGCTCACATTTTGACTTTGAAATGATTTCTGAATCTGTGTAAGAATCATAGCTCAAGTGTTTTGAACGTTTTGAGCACAAAGCTGTCTGTGGACACCAGTTGAAAATGGAGAGCAGCTATCTTACAGTCATAGGCAGAGGTTGGCTATTGTAGATTAAAATATAAAAGTATAAAGTCCACGTGTTGGATGAGGCCTCCCCAGGCACTGCCACCTCTAGCCACTTCAGCCTGCGGGGTCTAAAGAAGCAGGGTAATGGAGGAGAAATAATTCACAAGCAGTAGGTTAAGGTTTCATCAGTCACCTCACTTATTCCATGGTTTCTTCTCTGCCTTAGTTTTTTCTGTTATCTGCTTTCTTTGCCAAGCTGCTTCTCCCTTCCCTCTCCCCAGCCAGACTCTTTTATTCTTCATTTAAAACAGCCTGCCCCCACCCCAGGTGTGAGCGGGTCTGATCATCCAGGTGGGATTAACATCTCAAAAGAAGAGGTTAGGGAAACAGGAAGTTGGAGAGCAAGGTTACTGGCTATGAAAAGTCACCGGGAAGGACCAGTATAATGGGCACAACTCTTGATCAGCATCTGCATTGAAGTAGCATCCTATCCACGAGGGTTTTAAGAAGTGAAAAAAATGTAAAAATTCTTAAGATGACAATGACTGTCTTTTAAAAACTCAGGAATTCTCAGAAAGGCTCTGGAAAAGTGCCCTGCAGGTATTGCTGGCCTTCTAAAACAGATATACATAGTAATATCACAGGGAGACAGACTGAAGAGATAAAGGGATTAAGCCCATCAAGATAAACTTGGTGTCATAACACCAATATCTCATCACAAACTGCCAAGGTACTGGCTAAAGGTGAGGGGAGTTTGGTACCTTTATGCAAGAGGAGGGTAAAAATGAGCACTGGTTGTGACCAGAGACCAACTACAATGCTGTATGTTCCTTCCCCAGCCTCTTCCTAGTCTCCCAAGAAGAGAACTGATAGGAACCAAGGAGAAGCTATTCCCTGTGCTATGCAAAAATGTAATCTGTGCAGTGCAGGGGTGAACACTAGGGACCATGGAAAGGCACACACAGCTCAGGCTCCCAGCAGCAGAAAGACCTGTTACCCCCCTTCCCCAACTTTCTGCCTATCTCACCTGGAAAGGGAGACCCTCCCCTTTTCAGCTGGGAGGGGTCTATGGTTGGTCATTAGAGTGGCCTGGTGTGGAGGGAGAAAGAAGCAGCTGCAAAGACTGCAGCAGGTAGAGAAGAGACACCGGGTAGGGTGCAGAGAGACTGCTTAGGTTAGAGGCCATGTGAGGAATATGTCCTATGGTGTCTAGACCTTGTAATAAAGCTGGATAACTCCTGAAACTTCATCTGACTGCTGTGGATCATTCCTCAGTGTTATCCTGACACCTATAGATCCACCAGGCCAATAGTGGCTGCAGGCAGCAGGCTGGACTGACAAAGGGTCCTCACCATCCATCCATGCACCACTAGGACTTTATAATTCATGTTTACTACAACAAAAGACATAGAGAAAAACCCATTGAAGGAATGATGGGCAGAAGGTCTTGCTGCAAAAATCAGACTCCACTAACATTTAACCAAATAGAAAGCTCACCAACAGCCTTGTTGAACTTGTTAGGGAACTGCGATCATCCAAAAGTCCTTTTATCCAATTCTGTTCCCCTCCTTTCTTCCTTTCCCGACTCTCAGGCCCATTGTGCCTGCTTTTTCCGGCTCCCTCCCTCCAGAAATCTCTTGCACATCTATTGCCAACTTGAACTCAACATTATAGGAAACCTCAAAATGATCCAGCTTGCATTTCTACTGGGCTCTGTGAGCAGGAATCCTCCTATGAATAGGTGCTTCGTGGGATGCGGAGGGTTTTTATCATTACGCACTCGGCCCAAAATAGGAGTCATTATCACCTCCCGCCTCAAGGAGTGATTGAGTGGCGCGCACTAGACATAATCTAAAACACTAGAAATGATGAATGAGATCCATTTCAGAGCGGCATTGTATCAGTTCTCTTAACCACTAGGTTTTCTACTGAACAGGCAGAGAAGAGTGCCACTACCTGTTGCAATTCTGTACACATGCCAGGAGTAAAGAATTTGTACATCATGGAGGGAACTCAAGGACGCTGTGGGATTTGGCAGATTGAAAGAGAAAATAGATGATGAAGAATATGACTGGAATCTAGCCAAGGCCCCCTTAGCACTGTAGGAGAACACAAAGCTCATCAAAGCAAACCACTCGCTGAGAGGTTATACCCTCATTAGCATTGTCACCTAAGCGACCCACACTCCATGGGCACCTGTAAAGTCAACCTAGGTAAAAAACCTAACAAAAGTTCTTCCCTCAACATTTCTTTTTCCCTATAACCTCTTCTTTTGGTATGTAAAAGCCCCCCTGGATTACATGATTTCCCCCCACCCTAGTGGGTAGGCTTCTGGACAATAAAGAGAGGAGTGTGGACTTAGGGCTTGGAGAGAGAGAGAACATGACATAGGCAGCACATGGCAGAGAAAGGCCACAAATAAAAAGCAGACTAACTCCAATGAATCTTTAATTCACTGGCTTGGTGTATTATTTCTCTGCAGCTACCCTGCTTCATGAGACCCATCCACTTGAGGGGTTAGAAATATGGTGCCTGGGCAGCCTCATCCTACTCCTGGATATATATTTTTTATCACAGGCACCTTTTCAATACTCCCATCTGTCCTCTTCCCTGAAACCCAAGTTCAATTCCTGGCATCCTGAGCCTGCACATACCCAACCTGAGTTTGATCACCAGCATCCCATGTGGTCCCAAGCCTGCCAGGAGTAATTTCTGAGCAAAGAGCCTGGAGTAGCCCCTGAGTACTGCTGGGTGTGGCCCAAAACTAACACATAATAATATATTTAAAATAATACAATTGATGAAAGGAATAAAGAGAAATTAGAAGGGTTAAGGCATATGCCTTGAATGTAGCCAATCCTGGTTTAATCTCCATGATCAAAGATCCAACAAGCAGGCACTGAGTATACTTGGAGAAGTACCTGACCACCAGCAGAGGTAGCCTGAGTAATCTCTAGAACTAACGGGCTTGAGCAACAGTATATCCTCAACCCCCAGGCATTGAACCACTGGCCCTATTGACCAGGAAAGTCCTCCAAGAACCCCCTAAGTAAATTATTTGGTGAGGCCACTCCAAAAAAAAAAAAAAAAAAGAGGTAAGAACAAATTACAAGCTCTTATACCTTCCACTAAAAATAAAGAAATTGGAGCCAGAAAGATAGAACTGTGGTAGGCGCTTGCCTTGCACGTGTCCAAACCCAGGACAGACTCAGGTTCAATTCCAGCATCACATCATATGGTCCCCTGAGCCTGCCAGGAGCAATTTCTGAGTGCAGAGTCAGGAATAAGCCCGAGCATCACCAGGTATGGCCCAAAAACCAAAAAAATAAATAACTAAAAATAAGGAAATTGAGGTTTAGCAAGCTCCTCATGTTCTAGAAGAAGCCTATTCAAACCTGGGAAGACTATTCTAATTCAAGTACCAGGGGATAGGAAAGGTTATCAGAGTTCAGAGAAATGGATTCAAAGAGTTCTTGGTTATGTCCAGGTTGGAGTGTTGCTCCTGCTTCGTTCATACAGTACAGCACATTTTTGTAATATCACAGATAGATGTGATTGGGAAATTGTCATGAGATGATTTCATGGAAACTCCACTCAAAAAATGTCAATAGAGAACCCTAGAATTGTAAGATGAAGGTATCATATCTGCCACCACAGATTCTTTGGAGAAGAAATGCCTTGTGTACTTTGGGAAACAGTATGAATGCTTCTCAAAAAACTAGAAATTGATTTTCCATATGACCCAGCATTCCAATTCTTGGGGTTGAACTCAAAGGTCCCAAAACTTTATTCAGAAAAGACAAGACATGCATTCTTATATTTTATTGCAGGGCTATTCATAATAGCCAAAATTTCAAAACAATCTAAGCGTCCAAGAATAGATGATTGAATAAATAAATAAATTATGGTACATGTACACAATAGAATACTACTTGTCTATCAGGAAAGACAAAAATCATTCAATTTACCACTTGTGGTATGGATCTGGAAGAAATTGTGCTGAGTGAAGTTTGTCAGAAGGAGTGGACAGACAAAGGATTATCTCCCTTGTACCTGGAATATAAAGAAACAACAAATGCCCAAAGGAAACAGAAGCAAAGAGCTGGTCTTCAGTAGGAAGCATTTTATTCTAAAGGGTGTGATGTGAGGGAGAAGTGGAAAACCATTGGGACAATGGTGGAGGGAAGCTGACAGTCAGTGGAGAATGTGATGCGGAATGTATGATAATATAGGATAATGGAATTGTACCATTATCAGAGTAGTAAATCATGGTGCCGAGAATTTTGATTTGCATTTTTTTTTTTTTTTTTTTTTTTATTTTTTTTTTTTTTTTATTTTTTGGGCCACACCCGGTAATGTTCAGGGGTTACTCCTGGCTATGTGCTCAGAAGTTGCTCCTGGCTTGGGGGACCATATGGGACACCGGGGGATCGAACAGCGGTCCGTCCAAGGATAGCGCAGGCAAGGCAGGCACCTTACCTTTAGCGCCACCCGCCCGGCCCCTTGATTTGCATTTTTTAAGGTACTCAGTAAGTGTTTGCTGATTTGGCATGATGGCCTAAAATTAAAATTTTCTCGTTCTCATCTTCCATTCAATAGTAATGGCTTCCAAAAGGCCAGCACTTCAAATCTCTATCTCTCAAGCCTTTGCTACATTCCAATGAAGCTTTTCTTAAAAGCTATCCAAGTTGACTCAGGATGAATCTGTTCACCTAGCATTAATTCACTCACATTCGCTTTAGAATGGTGCTGATAGAGAGGAGTGAGAGGGAGAGTCTTCCAGGGGACCCTTGGTTACCAAATGAGACTTGACAATTCATAAACTGGGGGTGATGAAAAAGTAACTGCTGAAAAGGAATATGGGTTTTACCAGCTTTGACTACTATGCAGCAGAGGACTAATTCAGTTTCCAAAATGATGCTTTGCTAAGTCTAAACTCAGAGCAAAATTAAATACCCACAAATTTTGCCTAGTAAAAATATATCATTGCCTTTGTGATACTTTTTTATTTTTCAGGAAAACAAAGCCTGTCAAAATAGAGTCACCACATTAACAGATCCGATTCTGTATTATGTTGAATTTCCCAAGAGTATGCAAAGATCTTTTTAGGAGGCCATATCATTCTCTTTTTTTTTTTGTTTTGGGGGGGGGTTTGGGTCACACTCGGCGTTGCTCAGGGGCTACTCCTGGCTGTCTGCTCAGAAATAGCTCTGGCAGGCACGGGGGACCATATGGGACACCAGGATTTGAACCAACCCCCTTAGGTCCTGGATCGGACTGCTTGCAAGGCAATACACCGCTGTGCTAGTCTCTCGCGGTCCGGCCATATCATTCTTATCTGCCACTCTTATTTTATTTCTCCCTAATCTCCTACGTTCAAGCTCCCTGGCCGAGAGCATACCTGGTGCTGCTGTAAGCATCAAGCAATTTGTCCTGATTTCTGGCTGACTCTGGGGGTGGGTTGCGGAAGAAGGAAATACATAAAGAACACAAACTTTGATCTCAGACCTCCTGAAATTCTTTTAGAAATCATACAGATGTAGAGATGTAGAGGTACAGTGGAATAAATAATCCTGGACTAGATTAATAACTAATATTAATAGCAATTAATGAATAATCCTCAACCTAGTTGAGTAGATCCGCCTCTTTTTTTTAGAGATTCTGTGGATTATAATTCTATTAATATTGGTTTTTGTGCACATAATTTCAATACTATATCCATTGTCAAGGATCCTTCTCCATATCCTTCTCCCAAGGATCCAAAATCCCCTCCTTCCCAAGACCATCCCCCAATTCAGTTGTATGGCCTAGTTATCTCACTATATATACCTTGCTGTGTATCTTTAAGTCCCACTTAAAAAAAACAACATTGTTTTGGGAGCTGGAGGGTGGTGGGTACAGGGCTTAAGGCATCTGTCTGCCTTGCAATGCTAGCCCTAGGACGAGACTGCAGTTTGATCCCCCAGCATCCTATAAGGTCCCCCAAGCCAGAAGCAATTTCTGAGTACAGAGCCAGGAGTAACCCCTAAGCAATCACCGGGTGTGGCCCAAGAACAAAACAAAAATAAAACCATCTTTTTGTACCTATCCCTTTTGTTTTGACTGACTTCAATCAGCATTATGTTGCTGCAAATTGTATGATATTTTTTCTTTCTTTGAGGAGCATATTATTTCATTGTGTGCATATGCATATACTACCATTTCATTTTGTTGCTGGCTTCTTTATGTTTATTTTATTTTCCCTACCATTTTATTTTATTTTTTTAAAAACAAAATATTTAATTTGAATCACCATGATACAGTTACATAGTTATTATGATTGAGTTTCAGTCATAGAATGTCCAACACCCTCTACAAGGGCACATTTCCTCCCACCACCTATGTTTCCCTCCTGTCCACCCCCTTGCCCTTTTCCCCTGCGCTGCCTCTGTAGCAGAGATTTTTCTGCTCTCCCTCACTCCTCTACTCCCTCACTTCTCTTCTCTTCCTTTTATTCCTTTTAGACACCGTATATAACACAATTCTTTTTGTTTTGTTTGAGAGCCACACCAGGCAGGGGCCTCAAGAGTTACTTCTGGCTCTGCACTCAAGGGAATCACTCTTGGCAAGATTAGGGGACCATATAGGAAGCAAGGGAATTGACCTGAGTCTACTGCATGCGAGGCAAATGCCCTACCAGCAATGCTGTGGCTCCAGCCCTATGCCACAATTTCTTGATTTGTTTATCTGTAGTTGAGCATTGGGTTGTTTTTTCATGTTATCTATTGAACTAAATGCAGCAATTAACTATAAACTGTAATTCTTTAATTAGGGGGGTCCACAACAGGCAGCACTCAGGGGTCCTCCTGGCTCTGTGCTCAGAAATCACTCCTGGCAGGCTCGGGGGACCATATGGGATGCTGGGGATTGAACCCAGGTCCATCCAGGCCATCCACATGCAAGGTAATTCCCTACTGCTGTGGCTATCACTCGCGCCCCCAAACTATTCTTATGTATATCACTTTACCTATCTGTCCACTAAAATAATGATATCATCTATGTATTGAATAAGCATTCTTTAGGATCATATTGAGAGAGCATATGTATGTGATCATATGTTTGAGAGCTCTTGGTAAAGTATGGGTACATATTATTCAGGTACATTTCTATCTCCTAAGATTACTTCTCTTTACCTCACCTTTCAAGACTTACTGCCTTCCTGGCATTTCTCTAATGCCTTCTTGCTTCCTTTATTTGATTTCCTGCTTGTTTCTCTCTATTTCTAACATGTTCCACACTTTAGCAATTGATTTACCATCCTTTATTAGTCACTATCCTGGTAAATTAGTTACCTCTATAACTTAACTTATAGATTTATAAAGAACATGTTATATATTTATTTGTTTGTTTTTTTGTTTTTTTGGGCCACACCCGGTAATGCTCAGGGTTACTCCTGGCTATGCGCTTAGAAGTTGCTCCTGGGCTTGGGGGACCATATGGGACGCCGGGGGATCGAACCGCGGTCCATCCAAGGCTAGCGCAGGCAAGGCAGGCACCTTACCTCTTGCGCCACCGCCCGGCCCATGTTATATATTTATAAGCCACTCTTATGCCATCAAAAACATAAGAGGGCCCCAATAAACAAACCCAAAAAAAAATATGAACTGGGGCCAGAGAGATAGTGTGCTTGCCTTGCAAAATGGTCAACCCAGGTTCAATCCCCAGCACCCTGAGCCCGATTAAACCAAAGAATGACAATAAATTAATTCTAAATGTTTATGTAAAAACAAAGGGGCAAAAATGATTTCCTCCCAAAATAGTGACCCTGAGGCCTAGTACTGAGGCCCTAGTAGCCTTCACCTGTAAAGTCCCTTAAGTACTACCTGGCACAGCAGGGCCCCAGCAGCACTGCACCCTTAAGACTCACTTGAGTCACTAGCCCTACTGGCTAAGAATCACCTGGGAGGAGCTCCTGGCCCTTCAAATTACCCATGACCCTCCCTACCCACTGGCCACCAAATAATAATAAAAGGCATGAAAGCAGCCAGTGAAAAAAGTGGCACGTCATGTGCAGAGGAAGTAACAGTGGGAGTCTAATCCTAAAAAGGGGGGCTACACGGCGTTGGAATAACACAATTTAAAGTGATGAGAGGTCCAAAGACTACTACTCAAAGGCTACGTGCAAGCTAAAGGTCTGAACTAATCTCTGACCGCAAAGTGGTAGGGTGTTTGCCTTGCATGAACTGACTTAGGACAGACCGTGGTTCAATTCCTCAACATCCCATATGGTCCCCCAAGCCAGAGCAATTTCTGAGTGCATGGCTAGGAGTAACCCTCTGAGCATCACCGGGTGTGGCCCAAAACCAAAACAAAACAAACAAAAAATAAAATGATCCAGAGCACCATCAGTGTGATTCTCAAACAAACAAAACAATAAATTAAGTTCTAAGGGGGAAACTGATAATTTATAATATTGTATCTTATAAAAATTTCTTTCCAAAACAAGATGAAAAAAAGAGGTTTATTTGTTTTGTTTTGGGGCCACACCCGGCAGTGCTCAGGGACTACTCCTGGCTATGCACTCAGAAATTGCCTCTGGTGGGTTCAGGGGACCATATGGGTGCCAGGGATCAAACCAGGTCCATCCCAGGTCGACCATGTGCAAATGCAAACTCCAAGCCTAATAAAAGACATTTTTAATTAAATAAGAGCTAAGAGAATTTGGTGACAGAAGACCTGCTTTTATTTTTTTATTTATTTTTTTTTTTTGTTTCTGAGTCACACCTGGTAGTGTTCATGGGTTACTCTTGCACGACGCTCAGAAATCGCTCCTGGCAGGCTTGGGGGACCATATGGGATGCCAGGATTCGAACCACTGACCTTCTGCATGCAAGGCAAATGCCCTTCTTCCATACTATCTCTCTGGCCCCTAGAAGAAGACCTGCATTTTAAGAAGTTCTAAGAGTATATTCATAGGAAGAAGGAAAATAAAAAACTTGCAACAACAAAAAAATTAGAAATGGTGAATAAAAAAGCAATAATAGGGAGCCAGAGCAATAGTATAGCAAGGTTAGGCCATTTGCCTTGCATGTGGGCCATTTGGGTTTGATCCCTGGTATCTCATATGGTTCCCTTGAGTTCTGCCAGGAGTGATCTCTGAATGCAGAGTCAGAAGTAAGGCCTGAACACCCCCAAGGTGGGCCAAAAAGCAAAAATAAATATGATAGCATCTGGTAGCCCATATGCTTAAGCAAATATGAGGCTTCAAGTGCCATCCTTGGCTCTGCCTGGGCTTAAACACCAGCAGGTGGATCCTGGGAGATCTTGAGCTTCAGGCCCCAAACTAACAACTAAAGCTATGTCATTTTATCTTGTTATTCTTTAAATGACAACAGTTTAAAGAAAAATATAATAACATCTTAGATGGTCCCTTGTAATGTATTTAGAGACCAAAAAAAGAGAGGAGGAGGAGGAAGAAGGAGAAAGAGGAGGAGGAGGAGGAGGAGAAGAAGGAGGAGGAGGAGGAGAAGAAGGAGGAGGAGGAGGATGAAGAGAAGGAGGAGGAGGAGAAAAAAGAAAGAGGAGGAGGAGGAAGAGAAAGAAGGAGGAGGAGGAGGAGGAGGAAGAAGAAGAAGAAGAAGAAGAAGAAGAAGAAGAAGAAGAAGAAGAAGAAGAAGAAGAAGAAGAAGAAGAAGAAGAAGAAGAAGAAGAAGAAGAAAGAGAAAGAGAGAGATGACAAACCTGGCAAAGAATCAGAAACAGCATATGGAATAATAACTTAGCCAGATCATCAGATTTTGAAAGTGAGAGGCACCATGTTAAATGATATTAATATAATTATAAGGACACATATTCTTAGTCCTCCAATTACTAGTAACATAAATAACCTAAATAGGGAAAAAATGAGAATAAAGCTAACCAAATTAACAAAGATCAGAAGAGATGGGGTTGACATTCAAGCATAAATCTGAAATGGTGAAGAAAGACTTTCTGCATCATCTGTCCCCCACAGATATTTTGTTTTGTTTTGTTTTTGGGCCACACCTGGCGGTGATCAGAAGTTACTTCCTGGCTGTCTGCTCAGAAATAGCTCCTGGCAGGCACGGGGGACCATATGGAACGCCGGGATTCGAACCAACCACCTTTGGTCCTGGATCGGCTGCTTGTAAGGCAACGCCGCTGTGCTATCTCTCCGGGCCCCCCACAGATATTTTTGGGAGTTCACTCTCAGTAGTACTCGGGACTTTCTCTTGGCTCTGCTCTCGGGAATTACTCCCTGACAGGGCTTGGGAGACCATTTGGGCACCAGGGATCAAACCTGGGTCAACTCTTGCCCCTGGAAATATAAACCTTTCAGAAAAAAAAAAATAGATGATGAATACATAGATGGAATGGTGATAAAATTTAACATCATGACAAGATGCTATTCTAAACCCAACCCAAATTAAGAGGTCTGGCACACCAACTTTTAGCAAGACTATAAATCATGAACTTGTTCTAGAATTGGCAGTACAAAATCACTTGAGAAATAATTTGCATTATTTTTGTGGAACTAAAAATATGCATGTCTCTCAAACCCTTACAAGAGCAACATGAATCCTCACTATGAATTTATACCCCCCAAGAATCTGACTGGAAAGTCAGAAAATACTCAGGATTTGATTCACAGGGACCAGATCATGAATCATACCGGAAACTGTGTCCTTATATACTAAAGATTGAAACACTAAATGGGTTAGGAGACAATGCACAGATTCCCAGCACAGAACAGCTGCTCCCACCTTGAGGCCAGGCAGGAAAAGGAAATCAGTGGCCTCACTGGCTCAGAGCCTCTCACCACCATGGTGGAGAGATAAAGCTTTTCTGACATAGTTATATCATTCACGTTGAGTCACTCCACCAGAGATTGCATGACCAACAAAGTCAGAGATGTTTTCTATATGTCCCCTTACTGGGAATGTTTGATGACTCCTCAACAAAAGGGACATTGGAAAAAAACATAAAGAAAGAGGTGCCAGGAAAAGAAACACCTGTTCAGAATCTGGAGCCAGGAGAGAACCCCGGATGCTGCCACTTGCAAAAGGGACTGACCCTTACAGAGAGCAGAAGACCTTACAGAGAGCAGAAGAAGCACCTGATTCTTTAACTCATGCCCTCCAATGACACCTATACCTCCCACTCACCAGCTCAGGCTAACGTGGTAAGCCAGACACCAGGAATGCTCAGCAGAATATCAAGGGGACTGGAGATTGACCTGAGGGTGAGCCACATTCAGAATGGCTGAGAAGGTATTAGGGAAACCCATACCCATCAACACCAAGAGACATGGACAAGAATGTTTTGGCATCATGGTTAGCCAATTGGTGGGAACAAGCAAAGTCCCCATCCACAGATGAAACTACTCCAGAAAAGGGAATATAATAGAGCTGAGAAAAACTGAATTATAGTTACAAATATATTTTTTCTGAAAACTGTTAACTTTTAAAAATCAAGATACAAAAAAATATATATGGGCATAATTTTCCTAAAGTTTTGGGGGGTTTTTGTTTTGGTTTTGGTTTTTGGTTTGGTTTTTGGGTCACACCCAGCAGAGCTCATGGCTTTACTCCTGAATCTATGCTCAGAAATCGATCCTGGCAGGCTTTGAGGACCATATGGAATGCCGGGATTCGAACCACTGTCCTTCTGCATGCAAGGAAATCCCTACTTCCATGCTATCTCTCCAGCCCCCGAGCCTAAAGGTTTTTTGTTTGTTTTTTTTTTGTTTTTTTGTTTTTTTTGTGGTTTTTGGGTCACACCTGGCAGTGCTCAGGGGTTATTCCTGGCTCCAGGCTCAGAAATTGCTCCTGGCAGGCACGGGGGACCATATGGGACGCCGGGATTCGAACCGATGACCTCCTGCATGAAAGGCAAACACCTTACCTCCATGCTATCTCTCCGGCCCCGAGCCTAAAGTTTTTTCCAAAAATGTGAAATTACTTTCATACCAACACTATAAACAGAAGTAAGGAAATGATAGACAACAAAATTCAGACTAATGGTTCACTGCAGGGAAGAAGAAAGAGGGAGAAGCAGAAGAATAAAATTTAGGTAAAATTCAAAAGGGACTTCAACAGTATGGGTTATACTTTATTGATCAGTACTAGCTTCATCTGCATTCATTTTACTGATTTATTTTTATTTGGGGTGGGCTATGGCTTAATAAGCTTAGAGCTTACTCCTCTATCTATACTCTGGGGCCACTCCATGTGGCTCAATAATCAAATAGGATGCTAGGGATTGAATCTAGGTTGGACAATGCAGTGCCTTACCTGCTGAACCACATCTCCAGCTCCTATACTCATTTTTATTGTTACCCTTCATTACTTATTGTGTATGTGTATATTTTAAATGTCTTTGAAAAAAATCAGACAAAATCTATTTTCTTTTTTGTTTGTTTGTTTGTTTTTTCTTTGTTTTTTTTGTTGTTGTTTTGCAGGCACGGGGGACCCTATGGGACACCGGGATTCGAACCAACCACCTTGGGTCCTGGATCGGCTGCTTGCAAGGCAAACGCCGCCTGTGCTCTCTCTCCGGGCCCACCAAATTTATTTTCTCCCTTTTAGTGTTTCAAGGTCCCCTGCATGCAAGACATTCACTTTGCTGCTGAGGCCACATATCCAGCCCATAATTTTGCCTTTAGTTCAAAAACACAAAGAAGACCTTTGTCTTAAGAATATCCCTGCTTCCACACTAGACCCCTGTTCTCATGCTAGATAAACATCATTGTAATAAAGACAAAATGTGGTGTTTAGAAAACTTAGAGTTGGAGGGAGGAAGAGAAAAGAGAAAATTGTACAAAAAGTGATGAGCCATGATCCATTGAACAGACTCTCTAGCCCACAGTCTGACTCTAGGGATGAGGAGCCAGGACAAAACAGGCTGCCATGAAAAGTTAGAACATTGTTCTATAGGAAAGAGGCGAGAGATATGGGGACAGGCCAGGAAGTAGAGGGCAGACTTCTAGGGAAAAAACAGATGATGTGACCTTTCATTTCTTAGATCCCCAATTCTGTCATTGACTTGCTGCATGACAGAGGAGAGGTGGTGTGTTTGTTTTTTTTATTTTTTTTTATCAATAGTGGGGGTTCCATTTTTTAAGTAGGGAGATAGAGGCTCCCTGGCATTCCAGAGATGTTTAGAAGAAAATGATGACGTGGTAGAAGGAAACAGAGACTCGTATGCCTTCATGGTCAGCCATAATGAGTGTTACTGTCCCATCAGTTACCAGAAGCCCACCCCATGTAACTGCCACAGGATGGCAGTTGAGGGAGGTGTGTGTGTATATAAAACCCCAGGCTGAAGTGTTGGGTGGAGGATACAGAGGAGAACTCTGCCACTGCCACCCCTGTCCATTGCTCCTGCTAGATGAACATTGCTGAATTTGCTGGAGAAACTGTTTACCAGACTTCCAACTCCTGCTGTCTTTTGCTAAACCTCTCCTACTGTTGTGGGCCTAACAATGTAGAAAATTAATTTGGTCCCCTGAGCACTGCTAGGAGTAAAACCCTGAGCAACAGAACCTGAAGGAGCCCCTGACTGAGCAACAGTTGGATGTGGCCCCAAAGGTCAAAAAAAGAAACAAATTAAAGGACGTAATTAAAAATTTAAAAAAACCTTTATTTTTATGTTTAAAAGGAGATCAAGCATAAATCCCAGCACCAACATCTTGTCATCTTGTTGTCTGAATTCCTGAGAAATCAGCAAAGCCCAACCAGGCTTTGGTGGAAAACAGAAGCTTTTGTGCACCAGCTGCTCTTCTGCCAAGGCCTCCCAGGATAGCCCCCTGTTCTGGCATATTGATGGACAGATGTTTTTAAGGATACTAGGAAGAGAACTTTTAAGTCAGGATTCAAGGCAGAACTGAATGAACAACTTGTACATGCTGATTAAATGCTGAATGAATGAGTGATCTCCCAGTTAGCGATGCACAGTATGGGAGGCTCCCTTTGATGCAAAAGAGTGTGAGATTCAACATTTCCAAATCTATTCCAACTGCCTTAAGACCTTAAGCAGCCTACTTAATAGCTCAACATAAACATGGCAAAAATGTGTTGCAAATGTTTATAGAAAGGATCTTGTTCTTGAAAACAGTGTATTTAATGCCTCACAAAATGTATTAGTGTTCCTTTTCCTTGTCCCTAGTTAGAATATGGCCTAATTAATCTTTCGACAGTCAACCATTAGAAATAACTTAACCAAAAAAAAAAAAAAAAGTGGATGGGACCCAGGGGCCAAGCAGTATCAGGAACATTGAATGGAAATAAAAAATAGTCAGACCTAAGTGTCCAGAACCAATGTCAACAACAGCAGAATCAAGAGGACCTAAGCTATAACAAGCTAAACACAAAAGGGACCTGATACACTAGCAGTCCAGGGGGCCAAGAGTGGAAGTATGGGATGCATGCTGGGAACTATGGTGGACAGAAGTCAACACTGTCACTATGTGCTTGAAAGTACAACTGTAAAAGACTTGTAATTCACATTGGTCCCAATAAAAATTAAAAAACAGAAATAATTTAGTCAAAAGCCCATCAAGGCAAGTGTCTGGGGAGCCATGGAAGGGAACCTAGAAACTTGAGTTTGGAGGATCACAGGCCCATGCATTAGACCCTTGTTCTGGTGGTATCCCCATCACTTCACGTGTGTCATGCTCTGAACTTAGATGAGGTGAAATCTAAGCACTCACTTCACAATGGAGATGACAGATGGCTCAAGGACACAAACTTAATGAATGAATGAACACAAAGATTGCAATCAGCTGAGGTCCATGTGCTGAACACTGAGTTTTTCCTCTCCTCTGTAGATCAGACATCTAACTTGGTCACTCCACACCTGCTCATCAGACTGGATTTGAAGAGCATAGGAGAGAAAAGGACATGAGGCAAGCTCTTCCTACTCACCTGTTCAGGCCGAAGTCAGCTGACTATGGCTTGAGATTAATGTTCTATGTAAAGACTCATACATCTTCCTGTTCAGGAGTCAAGTTTTTTTTTTCATTTGTTTTGTGTTTGTTGTTGTTGTTGTTTTTATCACACCCAGCAATGCTAAGAGGCCACACCTGGGGACCAACTTCAGTGCTAGAAAGTAGGAGACTAAAGTGAATTCAAATTTTCACATAGTCATAGGCGCATTCTAGGCTGGCCAGACCCCAGAAAGTTGACTTCTTCCCATCTGTCTTTTATTTTCTTTAATATTTTTTGAAGAAACACTATGTTATAACTAAGGTCAGCAGGACATGTGCCATTGTACTGATTTTTTTTCACCTTTCCCTCTCTCCCTTCAATGTTTTTCCATTCCTTTTGTAGTACAAAAGGTATTATTTGTTTTTATTTAATTCCTCTATAGTTTTCTGTTTTGTATATCTCTTTAGAGTAAAATTATACACTTTTTCTCCACTGGCTTTTTAGCATAGTCTACTCCTCATTCATGTTGTTGTATATAACATGACTTCACTTTTCTTTCTGGCTGAATACCATCCCATTGCTTTTATAGACACATCTTCTTTATCCTCTTCTGAGTTGACGGGCACTTAGGTTGTTTCCCTTCATGGCTATGAGGATAACTATAATTTGTCTTGTTTTGTTTTTTTTTTTTTGGTTTGTTTGCTTTTGGTTTTGGGTTTTACTCCTGATGATTCTCAGACCATATGGGATGCTCGGAATTAAACCAAGGTTGGCACTGCTGTACTATCCCTCCAGCCCCCAATTTATTTGTTTCTTCTCCTTAGCCTGGTAATGGGCTATAGGACTTGGTTATTCTCAGTACATTCCTTTAATCCCACTTTTATCCATTTTAATCCATTTTTATTGGTTCACCATTGATTTTCAAGAATCAATGTTTCAGGAGTACAGATTCATATTTTTGAATAAGTTTCATTCCCACCCCACTACCCAAAGTTCCAAAGCAAGCAAGGTATATAAAATAACCTCCTCCGTCCACTCCCTTCATCCCTATTCCCCTTTTCCTCTGACAACCAACCATCTTAGAGTCTAAGCATTTTTGGTTACAGTTTTCCAGTTTATTTGCTTTGGTTGTTTATATTCACATATGAATGGGAAAATTCAGCAAGTGTCTTTCAATTTCTGACCTACGTTGGTCTAGCATAGTTCCCTCAAGTTTTATCCAGATTGTCTCATGAGATATTAAAACTCATATGTTAGAGAGGGGGAAAAGTCTCATCTATTAAATAGCTGAGTGGTATTCTATTGAGCATATCTAATACAAACTTCTTTATCCAGCATAGCAATGCCTTTCTCACCACAGTATTAGCTCTACATACTTTACTCCACTTTTTCAACACAAATCTGTATTTGACTTAGTACCAGATAAAACCTTTTACGTCCATAATATAAATAAGCATTGCTTTTTTATTTTAGACATATAGCCACTCTCTATCTTTAGTAGGTTAAATTTTACACTTAGAATGATTACTGATGCATAGGACTTTAATTGCTGCCTTTCTGTCCTTTGTTTTTCTGGTTGTTTTGTATTTTTAGTGTTACTATTTTTATAAGTTTCTATCTGATTTTTCTTTGATTGTATTAACCTGATGATTCTCTCAATATCTTCATTTATTTTTTTTTATTTATTTTGGAGGGGTCTTAGGATCACAAGCAACAGTGCTCAGAGCTAGCTCAATCTTAGCTCTGTGCTCAGAGATCACTCCTGGAGGACTGGGGGGATCATGTCAGATACCAGAGATTGAGCCCAAACCAAAGACTACAACAACAAAAAAACACCTAATATATTTGAAATATAAATGTACAACCCATATATATGTATATATACTTTTCCTTCTTTCTCTTGAGTACGTCAACCTTTTTTTTTGTTGTTGTTTTTGTTTTGTTTTGGGGGGGTTACACCCAGCAGCACTCAGGAGTTACTCCTGGCTCTACACTCAGAATCGCTCCTGGCAGGCTCGGGGGACCATAATGGATGCTGGGATTCAAATCACCAACCTTCTGTAAGCAAGGCAAAAGCCTACCTTTATGCTATATATACTTTTCCTTCCTTCTTTCTCTTGAGTACATAAACCTATTTTAATTAATCTGATTAATTATAGTTTCTGTCCTAATAACTTAAAGTCCCTGCGCTAATAATTCTACCGAGCTAATCTTCTATTCTGTAGAAATACAGGGGTAAGTTTACCTTTCTAAGCTTTCATCTACTTCCAACTCTCACAGACAGAGAAATTTGTTTACTAAGTCGAATCCAACATTACAGTTTCTCGAGGCTATACTGTAATACTAAAATTCAAGTTAATAAATGATGGAAACCACCCTATTCACAAACCTAAAGACCGTAGAGTAGAAGTTCTTCCTCATGTCACCTAAACATGAACCCATATATACACTATACATGCATACATATACCATATACAGAACGACCTTGGCAGATGAACTCTGGTGTTCACTGGGGCTATGTTGATCACATAAATGACTTGCATAATAAGATGCTAGTGGGTCTAAAAAGATAGTACTGTTGGTAAGACACTTGCCGTGCACTCAGACAACCTGGATTTGATCCCCAACACCACATAGGGTCCCCCAAGCCCTGCCAGGAGTGATTCTAAGCACCAACTCAGAACTAAACCTGACACAGCTGGACGTGACCAACAATGCAGATCCTTTTTTGTAAAATCACCCCTCGTGCCATATCTCCAACCCTAGAATGAGTCTGACTCAGGGTCACGCATGAAATAATCCAGACCAGGCTGAGGGTGGAAACACATATAGTCTGGTGGTCTTCTACCTAGTATCTCCACCAAGCTGCCATTATTATTGCATACAAGGACCAACCCCCAAGTGGGGCAGTTAGGACAGAGTAAGGGCAGATAGCTCATGCTCTCCTGAGCCTGTCCTGCCCAGGTTTATATATAAGACAATCTTAGTTTTTGGGTGAAGCCAAGTTGTAAACAAAACAGATACAAAGAAACCAGAGATGATCTTAGTTTTGGGTAAAATAAGATGCAATCTAACACTTTTTATCTTGATAATATATAATAGAATTTTCTATAGTGTCTCCCCCTTTTTGTTTTAGGGTCATACCCAGCTTTGCTCAGGGCTTACTCCTGGCTTGTGCCTCACAGATCACTAGTAGTGGGACTTGTTGTGGTGCCAGGGATTGATCCAGGGTTGGCCACATGCAAGGCAAGCTACCTTATCCCCTAGTGCCTTGCTACTGCTCTACTTCCTCACACCCCAGGAACAGTGGATTTACAACACTTTTAATATTAGTATGTCAGGCATACAATGTTGCTGCCACCAGCAAGCATGCCTGTGTCCCTTCACCAGAATGTCTCAGACCTCTCTTAGAAGAAACCATTATATAGATAGTCTCAGAAACTGGTTACCAGTCTACTATCTGATCTCTTCGCTGTGTTTCTTTATTCTCCACCTATTATATTTTCTCTTTCCCCTTTTGCTCACTTTGCTCAACATGATGCACTCCAGCTCCCTCCAAGTTTTCAAAAATTGCAGGATTCCATCTTTTCTTACAGCTAAGAATATATCACAACTTCCCTAACTACTTATCTGTTCTTGGACACTTGAATTGTTTCCAGATTTTGGCTATAATGAATAGCATAGTGAATATGGGAGAGCAAATACCATTTCAAATTAACATTTTGAATCTCTTGGGGGGTAGATGCCGTGGAAGTAGATCATCTACAATTCTTAATTTTTTGAGACCTCTCTACACTATTTTTTATAGAGGCTGAACCCTCCTCAATGAATAAGGTTTCCTTTTATTACATCGAAATGAATATTTATTATTTTCAGCCTTTTTGCTTGATACCATTCTCACTGGTGTGAAGTGATATCTCATTATTTTGATTTTCATTTCCGTAATGGTAAGTGATGAAGAGCACTTTTTCATATATTTGAGTATGTGTCTTTTCATGCTTCTTTTCTCATTTTTAATGCAAAACAAAACCATTTTTATTGTCATAGTTTAGTGATACTAAAGACTTTCACAATCTTGAGCCGGCATCACCAATCATCTATTTCTGATTCCTTTCATCATCAACCTAACAAAAACCTCTGTGATCCTTAGCAGTAACTCCCAATTTTCCTTCCTTACAATCCCGGATAAACACTGTTCTACTTTCTGTTTCTATGAATTCTCAACTACTTTATATGCCACATACAAGTAGAATCCCACATTACCTGCTCTGCTGTGTCTGACTCATTCCACTCGGTATATTGTCTTCAAGATTCATATATGTGGATCAGAGAGATAGTATAGACTTGCAGTGGTCCTCAAACTATGGCCCGCAGGCCACATATTGTATTGTATCTGTTTTGTTTCTTCATTGCAAAATAAGATATATGCAGTGTGCATAAGAATTCATTCCTAAGTTTTGTTTTTACTAGAGTCAGACCCTCCAATGGTCTGAGGGACAGTGAACGTGGCCCCCTGTTTAAAAAGTTTGAGGACCCCTGGTATAGAGGGTATGGTATTTTTTCTTGCATGTGGCTGACCTGGGTTTGTATCCCCAGCATTTCATATAGTCCCCCATGCCCACCAGAAGTAATTCTTGAGTGAGCACTGTTGGGTGTTGACCAAAAACAATTAAAAGGAAAGAAAAGATAAATATGCCAAGTGTGGTCCAAAAAACAACCAAAATAAAAAGATTATCTATGTTGTAGCATGTATCAAACAGGATTTAATTTATTTTAGTTATATTTAATTAGATTCTGTATATTAAATACTTCATCTTATTTATTTATTGTTAATTAAATTTGGGGGCCACACCTGGCTCTGTAGTCAGGGTGGTACTTGGAGTACCTGGTGCCAAGTGCCAAGTACCAACTGCCTGGTGGTACTAGGGGAACCAGATGGGCTACGACAGATCAAACCCAGGTCAGCCATGTGCAAGACAAGCACCCCATCCAATGGACTGTCATTCTGGCCCTAAATATTTCATCGAGCCATTTATCTATTGGTAGACACTTGGGTTGTTTCCATCCCTTGGATATTATGAATGAGGGCTGTGAACTTCGGTGTCTAAATATTTGTTCAATCTTCTCCTTTTCATTATTTGAAGTATGTGATCAATTCTTTGAGTAGTTTTTTTGGTCTATTTTTACTTACAATGTTTTTAGCATGTCGCTTTGAAGCATTTTGCTTAAGTGTTACTATTACTGTATACATATATATATAATAACAATCCCTGGTATTAACATTTTTTGAAGGAAGTATAGTAAATAATCTTCATCTTGATTATTTACTTTTCCACAATAAAAAACATTGTTTCCTTTACATATATTCAAGAACAAATAGTGCTATCACTCATCTGTTTGCACCTTTTTTGTTTTGTTTTTAGGCCACATCCAGTGATGCTCAGTGGTTTCTTCTGACTGTGCATTCGGGATGGCCGGGGATCGAACCAGGTCCCATCCTAGGTCAGCAGCATAGCAAGACAATCGCCCTACCGCTATGCTCCAGCCCCTGTTTGTACCTTTTTAACATTAATTCATTCTTTTTAGACTCTTCATTTTTGGTTGATGGTGCTGTTGTGATGACCCAGAGTTGTACGAATTACACCTAACTGTGGTATTCATACCCAAAGCTGCGGTAAATCCCTGGAGATTAGACATTAGCTTTTGGTGTCCCACCAAGGTTTTTATTCTCTCCATTTCAGTTACTTCATATGATCTTGCCAGTGCTTATACTCTTATTTGAGGCATGCAAGCTGTTGGTTGCAGTATTCACCAGAGTCCTTTTTTATGGTGTTTACACATACATGGGCGTGATGTGACTAGAAATCTTGCAGCAACAGGGTGAGCACAGAGAAAAGAGCTGTAGAACACTAAGTCGCTGAGGCTTTCCCTCCCTTCATCTTGTGGCCATGGATCGAGAGCAAAATTTTTCTTTTGTCTCTGCTTCATGGTGAGTCCATAGTGAGCTTCTTTGGTGAGTGCAACCATGTTGCCATTCTTCATGTCCTAAGATTTTCTACCAATCTATTTCTTCTTTTAGGTCTCATAATCTTTCTATCATTATCTGCTCAGAAATTTTAAGTGTATTTAGTTATAATTTAGAGGAAAGAGTCTAGGAAAAAGTGCACTTACATCTATCTTGTTGCAAAACTAGCCATTCAAATACATATGTTTTCAATTTGTGTTACCAAATTAAGCTATAAATGATGAGAAAAAGATAATAAAAGTGGCTCAGTTGTTGTGCAAAAGTCTCAATACACAATGTGTGTAATGAAAGGCGATAGTTCTATGAAAACAATTCAGTGCCATAAGGTAGAATTAGGAACTTGCTGTGATGCTTTACTTTAGAACTCAGTAAGAGTCATTTAGGAAAAGAAAAACTAGCAATGTCTAATGAAACTCTAATCATAGTCAAACTCTGGATGCTGTAGTGAGTTGAAGAAATAAAATACAATTACTTAAAAATTACTTCTTCTGGGGGGGGGGGTCACACCCAGTGATTGCTCAGGAATTACTCCTGGCTCTGCGACTCAGAAAATCAATTATGGGACACTCATGGGATTGAACCATGGTCCGTCCTAGGTTAGCACGGGCAAGGCAGATGCCATACCAATTGCGCCATCGCTCCGACCCCATACTTAAAAATACTTCTAAATATAATCATTTTTCATCTGATGGAAGTGGCAATATTCTCTCCAGAATATAAATTTTTTGTTTTTGGTTTTTGGGTCACACCCGGTGATGCTCAGGGGTTACTCCTGGCTATGTGCTCAGAAGTCGCTCCTGACTTGGGGAACCATATGGGATGCCGGGGATCGAACCACGGTTCGTCCAAGGATAGCGCAGGCAAGGCAGGCACCTTACCTCTAGCGCCACCGCCCGGCCCCCAGAACATGGATTTTTATGTAGCAACAAACTTATTATTTCAGTGTCCAAGTAAGATTTGTCAATCATGAAAAACTAGATAAAAATTGAAAAAACAACAAGAAATTAATAGATATCTAATTACCTAATTTGAAGCTTTACTACAAAGCCAAAGTGATCAAAACAGGATGGTATTTGGAACTAAGACAGACATTCAGACCAATGCATCAGAATAGAATATTCAGGGCCGGGCGGTGGCGCTGGAGGTAAGGTGCCTGCCTTCCTGCGCTAAGCCTAGGAGACGGACCGCGGTTCGATCCCCCGGCGTCCCATATGGTCCCCCAAGCCAGGAGCGACTTCTTGAGTCGCATAGCCAGGAGTAACCCCTGAGCGTTACCGGGTTGTGGGCCAAAAACCAAAAAAAAAAAAAAAAAAAAAAAGAATAGAATATTCAGTGACAAACCTCTAAATATAATGGCACTTAAATCTATGACAAAGAAGCCAAGAATTTGAAATGGAATAAAGACAGTCTCTTTAACAAATGGTATTGAAACAATTGACAACTATGTGTAAGGAATTAAAGATTAATTCTATATGTTCACACCTTAAGCAAAAGTCCATCAGTCAAAGTGGATTAAAGACCTTGAGATTAGACCTGAATCTATAAAAGTTCATTGAAGAAAACATGGGCTGAACACTCCAACACTTAGACCTCAAAGAAGTCTTCAATGATAGGATTCCAATGGCAATGAGCTATAGCAACAAACTTGAATAAATGGGACTACTTCAAACCTAAAAGGTTTGGCAAAAGAACACAGGCTAAAATAGTAGTACAGCTAACTAAATGCACTCAAGCATACAAATAAAGTTTGATATCTAGGATATATAAAGTACTCACAAAGGTTAACTTCACAAAACCTAAAAACTCCATCAAAAAGTGGGGAGAGGGAAATGAACAGTGCAATTCTCTAAGGAAGACGCAACAGATGGTCATACAGACACTATGAGAAATGTTCATCATTACTTATCATACAAATCAAGAGAACAATGAACAAGAGAACAAAAATCTTTACACCAGTGAAAATGGCACATATCAAAAATACTGGGAACAATATATTTTTGCAGGGATGTGGTGGGAATGGCTGCCTGGTCCAACCCCTATGGAAAAACAGTATGAAGGATTCTCAGTAAAATTTAAACTTGAGCTGCCATATGACCCAGAAACCCCACTTTTGTGTATCTATCCCCAGGAAAGCATTTATCCAAAAGATGTCTGCACACCACCATTTACTGCAGCACTCAGTGAAATAGCTAAGACTAGGAACCGACCTAGATGTCCAACAATAGACGAGTGGATCATGACAATGTATATTCCTAGTGTATATATATATATATATAATATACTAGGAATATACATTTATATATATATAAATATACATTTATATATATATATATATATAAAATACCGCAAAGCTGAAGGAATGATGCAATCATGAAATTTCCAGCTTCATGAATACAACTGGAACATATTATGTTAAAAAGTAAGCCAGAAGAAGGATAAATACAGAATGATATCACTTATATGTGGTATTTAGAATAACTGCATGAAGAAATGCAATGGTCTAAATGGGAGCTGCCTAGAACACTATGGACCCTACAGTATAGCAAGAAGGAAAGAAATTGAGTGAGGATGAAAAATACAAATATAAAAAGATGGGAGACTGGGGCCAAGAGGTCTCCAGTGCTTTGGTGGTGTTAAAAAAAAGAACAGAACTAAATATTGCCAAAGGCAATAACAATGAACCCAAGAGACCCAAACTTTAACCATCTAAACTTAAAATGGGCCTGTTATACTGGCAGGCTAAAAGGGCAAGGGGGTTGCATGGGATGCACTTGGGGAACATGGTGGAGAGAGGTGGACACTGATGGTGGGATTGGCCTTGATTCATTCTATGTCTGAAACCCAACTAGGAAGGACTTTGTAAATCACAACGGTTTCAATAAAAAAAAATTTAATTTTTAAGGGAAAACCAGGATGAGACTTAACTCCTCTTTCTCAGAAATTAGGAGGTGGTCCCCAAAAAATGGGAAAATATAGGAAGATGCTGGTGATAATTCATGAAGAAAAATAAGAGAATATGATGTGAGAGAGAGAAAGAGAGAGAGAGAGAGAGAGAGAGAGAGAGAGAGAGAGAGAGAAAGAAGAGCAGAGTAATGTAATGGGGGAAATCCATCATATCCAAGAGAGATTTTGACCAAGGGCACGAGTCATTGGTACCTGCACATTAAAATTATTTGCTGGGGGCTGGAATGATAGCATGATGGAGGGGCATTTTCCTTGCACACAGCAGACCCAGATTTGATCCTTGGCATCTCATATGGTCCCTCAAGCCTGCTAGGAGGGACTTCTGAGCCCAGAGCCAGGAGTAACCCCTGAGCACCTTCAGGCATGGCCCCAAAACCAAAAAATAAAATAAAATAAATTGAAATTGTATGTCATACAATACACAATATTATTTGGGGATATGCAGAGAAGTATTGTGTCCCGTGTCTACATACAGAGCCAGGAGTGAGAGGACTTCTAAGTAGTTCTGGATGGAGATAGGAACAGAAAGAAGTAACACATAAAGATGCCCATAAAAACACAGACACACAGCCACACAGAAAATCATAACCAAGGGTGAGAGAGGAGGTCAGTTCAGTTTCCTATACATCCCTGAGAATAAGCCTGTACTCGGGGATCATTCTGGCTCTGTGCTCAGGGGGGCAAATATGGTGCCATGAATGGAACAGGGCTCAGCTATATAGCATGAAAGTTCCCTACTCATTGTACTATCTCTCCAGCCCCACAAGTTATTCCTAATATAATTTTCAAATACATCACAAAGGGACCCCAATAATGGATCCTCTGTAGGCTAACTCTGCCTGCTAAAGGTGGGGTGTCTGATGACGAAAAGAACTGACTCACTGTAAGAGTAATAAATAGCAACAATTAGAGGCAGTTTTACTGTTTGCCTGGTATGTTGGGGGCTCTGGGCAGGACAGCTAGCCATAGGACCCCTGGGCTGACCACTTAGTCCAGGGGAACAAGATTCCCCCCACACCAGGCGGGTCTTCAGGGCCACGCCTGGTTAATCGGGCCCTGGGGGGAGGGGGTGAGAAATTCCTCCCTAGGCATCCAAGAACTACAGAACCGCGCGGGGCGTATTCCTTATTCTTAAGTTATGTTTTCCTTATACAGAATGTTTATTTTGTATTCTCCCCTTTCCCACACCCCTACAAAGCTCTTTTTTACTCCTTAACTCTCTAACCCCCTCTCAAACATCACTAACCTAGTTTACTCTTTTTAACTTCAGTAGTGTACAATCCTAATCACAGTCCAAAGCTGTGCATTGTGTGTGACAACCCCAAACTGTTTCAAGATACATAAAATGGACACGTATTTCTTTAGAATATTTTGTGTTTTTTCTCTGACAGCTATAATTCTTACTAAATGTTGTCTTATACAGTGATGATTCTAACCACTTTTTATCTTCTCTTTTTGAGCTGTTTAACAAGGAATTTTGGTGGAAGAGTCCCCCAGTTTAATGCTTATGATTGAACCATGTCTTGGGAATCATTGTAATTGTTCTTATGGCCCCCATATGCGCCAATAACACCATGTGGCATTGCTTCTTATTTGTATAGGCACATTAAAATGGGAAAATAGTATAAATACAAATAAGATCCTATCTAATAGAGATTGGAACACACAAATCTTGTAGTGCAAAGGGACCTTACACCCTGAACATTGACATAACGACCTGGCACAGACCTCAGAAGAATGGGCATATTCCATTCTCCCCTGAACCAGGAAAGCCATCCACGAAACATCCAGGCTGGTCTCTATAACATCACCTGGAAGCAATCCTCTACCACGGAAGACCTACACTGCTCAGACTTCGACCTGCTCAAAAGAGACTTCCCTTAACACTGAGAAGACTTAACAACAACAACGACCTGCTTACAGGACAGGGCTCCCTGCATTGCCCTTTGATTGTGAGGTGAAAGGAGAGGATGCTCCACATCCTGACTTCAATGTAAGATATGCAGATTCCAGGATCTTTAATACAGAAACATGATACCAACAACAGAGACTGTGTGAAAAATAAAAGTGTGTTGGCACTACAGACAATGTATTGGATTGGATGATCTAGCTTGCCTGGAGCCTAGACTTCGTCTTGTGCCAAGAAACTTCAGGGGTCTGGTCTCTTTGTACTTAGGCCAACGTTATTTCTTTCCATGTCCCTCATATTTTGGTGGGCCTATGCAAACAACAATTGCCACTCTAACACCATTTTTACTGTGCTCCTTTGACTCTAATCCTTAAAAAGAACTCACTTAAAATTTGAGGTTAACTTAAGCTAATATGCATGTATATGGAAATGTAAAAAAATACTATGTCTGTAATGTTTAAGGAGTTACGTAAGTTTTATGGCTTTAGATTGCCTTGTGTACTGTTAAGAAATATTATAATGGGTTACAATCTGGGGACTTGAGGAACAAAGTAATTGTACATGGATTCTGTCTTATTTATCTTAATGTTCTTTGGCTGAAATTTCAAAGTTAAGATATCAGCAAGGGGACTTCTGAGAATTATGTTATGGGTGATTGTCCTTCCACTGTAACTTTACCTTGTCCTCTTTCTTTGCACCCTTGTTCTCATAATTAAAAATAAAAATTAAAAAAAAAAAAGAGGCAGTTTTACAGTATTGATTTTCCTGAGACTTCCACAGGTTTTTACATGCATAAACTTATTTATAACCAAGCAGTTCCTAGGATGAGTCTGACGAACCTCCTGTATGTCTTTGCTGTTCCTCACGTCTCATAAAGACAGAAAATTAAAGAGAGAAGGTGCATGCTTTCCTCAAGGCCCCATGGGATCTATACGAGATGCACAGCTCCGGAGGATATGAGAACAAATCATTCTTGATTACATGACGATTCACAGTTAAGTCACTGAAAGCCTCCAATCGACCCTCCAATCCAGTTAAGGCTAAGTAATTGCTAATATCATTTGGTTAATGTAATTTTAAATCTAAGACCACACCGAATTGTTCTTGAAAGAAATAATACACAGTGTAAAATGGTAATTTAATAATAGTACCAGCAAGCACTTGTGTTTATTGTGTGCTGTTCCCTGCTGTGCATGTTTCAACTATAGTTCCTTCCTCAAACCTCACCCCTGTTCCTTGGCAGGAGGTTGGGGATGTTGTTTTCATCTCCATCTTTCAAAGCATTATAATGAGTCACAGAAGGGGCTAAGGTCACACAATAAGCTGGGGCATAAACCTGGACAGTCTACTCCAGGCTCTTAGTCATAACCCTAGACTGTCTCTCAATGCCACTATCAACAATTACAAAAACAAAAAAAAAGGGCCCGGAGAGATAGCACAGCGGTGTTTGCCTTGCAAGCAGCCAATCCAGGACCAAAGGTGGTTAGTTCGAATCTCGGTGTCCCGAATGGTCCCCCGTGCCTGCCAGGAGCTATTTCTGAGCAGACAGCCAGGAGTAACCACTGAGCAAAGCCGGGTGTGGCCTAAAAACCAAAAAAAAAAAAAAATTTCAGTCTAATCTTCCTAACCAAGACCTACAAAAATTGCCCATTGTAGGGAGAGTGAGAGAAAGTAGAACTATGCCTCTTTTTCTTTTCTTTTCCATTTTAGTTCATTTCATTCTTTAATTTGGTCACGGGGCCGGGCGGTGGCGCTAAAGGTAAGGTGCCTGCCTTGCCAGCGCTAGCCTTGGACGGACCGCGGTTCGATCCCCCAAGCCAGGAGCAACTTCTGAGCGCATAGCCAGGAGTAACCCCTGAGCGTTACTGGGTGTGGCCCAAAAACCAAAAAAAAAAAAAATTTGGTCACTCTAACTAAACAGTTCAGATTTTAGAAAATTGGAAGGAATAGGAGGGAACTTAGAGGTGTGGATAATGTATATTTTGACAGGAGATTGAGTTGTCCAGGCGTGCGTCTTTGTCAAAACTTAGCAACTGTGTTCTTGAAATGTGTGCTTTTCAGTTATGTAGATTTTACATCCAAAGAAAATGTTGTAAATAAATGGCTGGTTCGGGGAAGTATACAAATGCCTATAATTTTGTTTGAAATGTAACCAAACTTAAGATGAATTGATGAGTGAATGGAAGAATAGTTTGATGAGTGCTTGCATGCCATTTGTATATGTGCTTGTGACAGCACCTGGTGAAATTGTTTAGTTACTTTCTAGAGAAAAAAAAACTCCCCATCTGAGAAATCACCCCACTTCAGCCCTTTCAATACCAGTGCATACTTACTCTTGTGCTACTTGCAGGGCTATATTTTCCAGGTATGCATCCCTGGACATTGTAGTTTCATTTATTCCCTGTTTTGACTTGGTCTACTACTTCACCCCTTTCTCTGTTTTCTCTGGGCTTAAGATATAGCTCAGTGATAGAGCTCTTGTTTGTATGTGCAAGGCCCTGGGTTCAATCCCCAACACCACAAAAACAAATAAAACAAAACCATTTCCTTGCCTTCCAATGTATTTGCACACCCACAAGGCATGTTGGGGTCTCTACCCTCTGCATTTTCTGCAAATCAATTGCAGGAGCCAGAGGCATGAGGAGATAGATTTCATCACATTGGGAAGAGGAAGTCATGGTGTGTTCTTTTCCCAGGAGTTATAAAACCTCAGCTTTTCTTTTCTTTTTTTTTTTATGTTTGCATAAGTTAATGCAATGGTTAATTCATTCATTTGAGGTCATTCTTTGGAAAGAACAATATTATATCAAGTGGGTTTTTTTTCCACTGAGTAGCTGAAATTATTTGATCAAGAGATGTTTCCCTTCCCCTCCCATTGTGTTATATAGTTGCACAGTTCCTAAAAATGGGGAGATGGACGGGGAGGGCTAAGTTGATTCTTAGCTCTCATTTTCAGTTTCCACAACAATGGCTGTCATTCTCAAAAAGTGACCAGTTTTCTTAAGTATTGTCATGAAATCATGGACTTTTGGCTATAAAATATGTTATAAATATTTTATTTTTAAACATATAAAATTATAGAAATATTTTACAAAAATATTTAAACATTATCCTCATTAAAACTCAATTTTGGGGGCCGGGTAGGTGGCACTGGAGGTAAGGTGTCTGCCTTGCAAGCGCTAGCCAAGGAAGGACCACGGTTCGATCCCCCGGCGTCCCATATGGTCCCCCCAAGCCAGGGGCGATTTCTGAGCACATAGCCAGGAGTAACCCCTGAGCGTCAAACGGGTGTGGCCCAAACCAAAAAAAAAAAAAAAAAAAAAAACTCAATTTTGGTGGGCCGGAGCAATAGCACAACAGCAGGACATTTGCCTTGCAAGTTGGTGACCCAGTACGGACCTGGGTTAGATCCCCGACATCCTATATGGTCCCCTGAGCCAGAAGTGATTTCTGAGTACAGAGCCAGGAGTAACCTCTGAGCGCCACTGGATGTGGCCCAAAAATAAAAAATTTTAAAAAACCCTCAATTTTGGTTTTTGTATTTGATTTATGGGAGCCTCTTTTTTTTTTTTTTTTGGGAGCCTCTTTTTAAAAAGCCTCCAAGGGACAAGACACAATTTAGCAGGAAGGGCACTTGCCTTGCATGTGACCAACCCACATTTGATTCCTGGCATCCCAGAGGATCACTCAGACCCTACTAGGAGTGGTCCCTGAGCATAGAGCCAAGAGCAAGCCCTGAACAATGACCTGTGTGGCCCAAAAGCAAAACAAAAAGTCCCTGATCCTTTTGCACACAAGGACAAGAGTCTTTGCAGCCTCCCTGATATCAGCAGGCCAAGGCATTCGAGTTCAGCCTGAACCCTTCCTGCTCCAGACCCAAGCCAGTCACTTCTCACAAAGTCCCATTTTCTCTTGATGGGACATATTATGTCAAGACCAACATCTGGACACGAGGTTCCGTGACCAGAAAATGACATTTCGGCCCGGAGAGATAGCACAGCGGCGTTTGCCTTGCAAGCAGCCAATCCAGGACCAAAGGTGGTTGGTTCGAATCCCGGTGTCCCATATGGTCCCCCGAGCCTGCCGGGAGCTATTTCTGAGCAGACAGCCAGGAGTAACTCCTGAGCACCGCCAGGTGTGGCCCAAAAACCAAAAAAAAAAGAAAATGACATTTCATTTCTTCGGTACTAAGGGCTTCTTTCTCAAAAACCCATAAGAAAATAAAAATTAAAATATCCCACCATGCCTCAACCCTATAATTATTACACAGCAGTTTGAGAATAATAGTAATAATACTACCAGCCACGAATTATGATGAAATACAACTATTTATGTATTTCTTTAAACATTTATGAGAGACTAAACTCATTTCCTCCCCTCTCAGTGATTCAACTAGAGCTTTGTTGACAAATCATATAACCCTCTGGATAACAACCTTCTTTTTCACTCTTCCTGGAATCAAAGTGCTACAAGTATTTATGCCACTAGTACTAATGGTGTCAACATTTCTCTGACTTCCATTGTCGACTTGGTTTCTAACAGACACTTTAATAAGGACCCATGAATACATACGTCCCCATAACCATGAGTGTTGATCACAATTTGGCCCTATATTATTGGTTGTATGACTCTTTGCTTACAATTTCTTCCTCGAGTATCTTAAATATATAGTCCATTTTCTTGTGGCTTAAAGCTTGGCTGTCAAAATGTCAGATAATATTCAAATTCTCTTCCTAAGTTACATACTGTTGTGCCTTGGTGCTCAAAAACAGTTTTGACGTATCTTTAAAGTCCAGAATTTTTTCTAGAAAATGTACTGGAGTGGAGTGTTCTGGGAATAGTCCAATCCATTATCAGCTCTTTTCATCTTCATTTCAGAAAAGTGCAAGATGTAATTCATAAAAGTTTTCTTGGCCTTCCATTTTAGCATGTGTTCCAGTCTCTTTCTTTAGTCTTTTTCCTCTCCAGGGACACTTATACTTATAGTTCAAGCCTTTCCTCTGTATTTATCACTTTTCTCAATTCCTTTTTACTTCCGTTTACACTATTTATTATGAATGTCTGTTTGTTTTAGTTTGGGGGCTACAGCGAGCTTTGCTCAGGGACTACACCTGACAGTGCTCAAAACTATAAGTGCCTGAGATACAACCCAGAGCTTCTGCATACAGTCCTTTAAACTATAAATCCAGAGAGCTGGACAGTTATAGCACAGCAGGTAAGGTGTTAGCCTTGCATGTGGCCTGCCTGGGTTCAATTCCCAGCATCTCATATGGTCCCTCAAGCAGTGTCAGGAGTGACCTCAGCATAGAGCCTGTAGTGAGCCCTGAGCATCACTGGGTGTGTCCCCCCAAATAAAATAAGTATACCCTAAACCCAGCCCTGTTTATAAGTTCTCAAAATAAAGACACAAAGTGCTATTTTTTTCCTTACCTTCCTCAATGTTGTTGTTTTGATGAGAAGGATCATACACTAGTAATCGCTCAGACACTTTTGAGTTGTGGAGTTCACTGAGCACAGAATTGTGCTGTCAGGGATAAGCTGAGGCTAGGTGATGCCCATTGGGAATAGAAGTACAGCCTTGAGCCTGAAAGGCAGACACTCTTCCCTGAGCTATTGCTATTGGTGCCCCTTCTCATTTTTTTTAACCTTGTTCATATGTATTTGCTCTCTATTCTTTCTTCCATTTTTGTTTGTTTGTTTGTTTTGGGGCCACATCCAGCAGCTCTCAGGGTTTATTCCTGGCCGTGTGCTCAGAAATTGCTCCTGACATGCTTGGGGGACTATATGGAATGCTAGGAATCGAACCTGGACCAGTCCTGTGTTGGCTGTGCGCAAGACAAACGCCCTACCACTGTACTATTGCTTTAGCCCCTTCTTTCTTCCTTTCTAAAATGAGTTTTCTCTTTACTTTGTAAGATCCTTGTTTAATTCTATTACCTCATTTATATTTTTTTCTGATTCTCATACTCTTTTGTCTTGTCATTTGTCTAATGCCTTTCATTTCCTTTTAAATTACTTATGATCCACTGAACTATTTTTCATTATATCTTTATGGCACACTTTCAGATTCTATTCTCCTTTGAATTATTTTGCATAAAACGTCGAGGCCTAGGAAGTAGATTCTCTTATAAGTTCCTCTCTTTTTTAAGTATAAAAAAAAATAAACCTTTTTGGGGGGCACACTGGACATTGCACAAGGGTTATTCTTGGCTCTGCACTCTGAAATTGCTCCTGGCTGGCTCGGGGGATCATATGGGATGCTGGGGATTGAACCCAGGCCCATCCTAGGTCAGCCACATGCAAGGCAAAAGCCATTCCACTGAACTATTGCTCTGGCCCCCAACCTAATGCTTTTGTCTGGGAGTCAGAACCAACTGTGCTCAGAACTTCCATTTGGCTCTGTGCTCAGGAGTCACTTGTGGGGGTGCTCAGGTGACCATATGTGGTATTAGAGATCAAACCACATATTTGGCAAGCCCCAGGAAAAGCAAAAGCAAGCTGTTTACCCACTCTATGATCTCTCTCAATGAGAAAAATGATTTTTAAAACCATTTTGGAACTGGAGCAAAAGTTCAATGGGCTGGAGCATATAGGCTTTGTGTGCAGGAGTTTCCAACCCTGGCAACTCAACACCACCACCACCAAAAAAAAAAAAAATTACCTCCAAGACCAGAGCAAGAGTAAACCCTGAACACTGCCAAGTATGCCTTCCCCCCTCCCCCCCAATAAAACCAAAATAATAATAATAGCAAAGTTTTGTTTTGGTGCTTTTCTTTGGAGAAAAAGGAGAAACAGTTCACCAAAAAAGCCAACAATATAGGGCCAGAGCAATGGCCCAGTGGTAGGTTGATTTCTGAGCGCAGAGCCAGGAGTAACCCCTGAGCATCACCGGGTATGGCCCAAAAGTTAAAAATAAATATAGATAAATAAATAAATAAATAAATAAATAAATAAATAAATAAATAAATAAATAAATAAATAAAAGAGCCAACAATAGATAAAGAATGCCTAAAGCCAGACCATCTTTGCTCAAGGAATGGACTTCTTTCAGGGAGATTGTTTTTCCCTTTCAGAGTTCAAAAGCAAATAAACTATTAATTTAGTTAGAAGAAACTGCACCAAAAATAACACTCTTTCAAAAGGTCTAATGAATCTGATTTTATTTATTCTGAAGGGTCAGTTGAGTTTCATCTTTTGAGATTCTCTCTGCAGAAAAGAATTATCTCTGTTCCTCTGTCTGAATCAAAGAGAGAGATCAATGACATATTAAAATTAACACAAGAGGGAGTTCCATATGCAGACACTCTACAACATCAACACTGAGCATCAAACTCTGTCTTAATTGAAATATTAGATTGATTTTTTATGTCAGTAAGCGTTATTTAATTAGGTATTATCTCTCATCACATAAAAGAGTGGACTTTGGAATTTTATAGAGGAGGAACTTTAATAGTTTCCTACTAATAAAAAAAAACCATTTTACAACCACATTAACTTTACAATACAAGTTGTAGAGGCTGGAGCAATAGTACGGCAGATAGGATGCTTGTTACAGACCTCAGCTCCTTTTCCATGACCCTGTATGACCCCCTGAGCCTGCCAGGAGTATTCCTTGAGCACAGAACCAGTAGGAAACTCTAATCACAGCTGATTGTTACCCCAAAACCACAGAAATGAAAGAAAATGCAAGTTGTAGGAGCATGGATATGACTCAATGGTAGCACATTTGCCTTGGACATATGGAGCCCTTGGTCTGATCCCCAGAACATCAGCCCCTCCACAAGCTTTACTGGATATGGTCCTAGAAGCCCCACCCACCCTAGAACCATCAAGTGTATGTAGAACTCCAATAATAGTGAACCTAGGACCATCGTGATAGTACAGCAGGTAAGGCACTTGCTTTGCATGCAGCTGAGGTGAATTCTATCCCCCAGCACCTCTAGCACCGCCAGGAGTGATTCTTGAATACAGAACCAGGAAAAAGCCCTGAACACCACTAGGTGTGGGACAAAAACAAAAAAAAAAACAAAAAACAAAAAAAAACAAAATAATGAACCAAAAAAATTAAAAGAAAGGATATTTGAGATCTTTTGGGATTTGGAAACCGTACCCAGTAGTGCTCAGAAGCTGTTCCCAGTCCTATGTTCAGGGGTTGCTGCCAGTGGTGGCCTTTGGAACCATGTGCTGCTGAGGATTGAACCCAGGTCTCCCATATGCAACATGCATCAGCCCATTGAGTTATCTCTACAGCCCAAAATGAGTATGTTTCTTTAAACTTTTTTTTGGGGGGGCCACACCTGGCCATGCTCAGGGGCTACTCCTGGCTATCTGCTCAGAAATAGCTCCTGGCAGGCACAGGGGACCATATGGGACACCGGGATTCGAACCAACCACCTTGGGTCCTGGATCGGCTTGCAAGGCAAACGCCGCTGTGCTATCTCTCCGGGCCCTAAACTTTTTTTTTATTTTAATCAAAGTGGACTACAAATTTTTCACAGTCATATTTTAGGTACATAGTGATATTGAATCAGGGGCGTTCCCACAATCAACGTTGTCCACCCTCCACCCCTGTTCCCAGCATGCATCCTATATCCCCTGTTTCTTTAAACATTTTTAAATAAAATGCAAGTTGGGAGCCTAATGGATTAAGTCGATGATAGAAAACATACTTCACATGTATGAAGTCCTACAGTTGAGCCCTACGCCCCTAAAAAAGAGCTAAAATACAAGTAGTACAAGAAATACAATTTTTTCCTATGGATTAATAAAAATAATTGATTTAGTACCAAGATAAGTGCTTATGAAAAACCATTATCATGTATACAAGTATAGAAAATACTCTCAAATGCTTTTAATTAAAGGATAATAGTCTCCGAACATGTATCTAATAATACTCGGATAATTATGACTAAAGTCTTATAGTAGGAATTACCACCAAATGAATCCTCTAGATTGCTATCAAAATTCACATAGCTTGGGGCTGGAGAGATAGCATGGAGGTAAGGCATTTGCCTTTCATGCAGAAGGACGGTGGTTTGAATCCCGGCATCCCATATGGTCCCCTGTGCCTGCTAGGGGCAATTTCTGAGCATAAAGCCAGGAGTAACCCCTGAGCACTACCGGGTGTGACCCAAAAACCAAAACAAACAAAAAAAAAAAAATCACATAGTTTTCCCAGCCAAAACTTCCTTTAAGTTTCCCTATTCGCACCCAAGATTTAGTTATGTTAATTCCCAGAGTATCAAAGGCTATAATTCTGTCTTCAGGCTACAAAGCTCTAAATTGATATAAGAGACTATGTAAGGCAATCACTGATAACGTAGAAATATGCCTTGAAGAAGAAAAAAATGCTAGAAAAATAAAAGAAACTAAAATGAAAAAAAATAGAAGATGGCTCATGAAATATGATGAAAAGGAAGAAACACACACTTGGAGACCTACACAACCACACATAACATTCTCGCCATCTTCATAATATAGACTCATCGCCACTAATATCAATAAGTGAATATTAGATGCTTTATGTGTGTCCTCTCACTTTGGTTTTGCTACAATCCTAACCCTAACCTTTCCCACTTCAAATCATAATTTGATTTGTTGCAGGGTTCTTTTGGTTTGGGCTTCTGTGTTTTGTTCCTTTGGGGGAGCGATCTTTGGGCCAGATCCAAGGATACTCAGAGGATAATCCCAGTTCTGTGTTTGGCAGAGGTACTGAGGTGTCATGAGTGCTGGGGATAGAACCAGGGAATAAGCTGTATGCAAGGTGACTGCCTTAACCCCAAACTATCTAGCCTTCAGAGATTGATTTGTACATGAATACTCCTGGCAGCATTAGTCTTAAATGTCCCAAAATGGAAACAACCCAAATGTTTATCAATTGATGAATGAATAATCAAAATGCAAAAGTATTTGAAAATACTATTCCTAGTGACAACTGAGATAAAATACACTAAGTTAAAAAAAAAATACACTAAGTAGGGGCTAGAGCAGGGGTAGAGTATTTGCTTTGCATGTGGCTAACCCGGGTTTGATCCTGAGCATCCCATATGATCCCCCAAGCCTGCCAGGATTCATTTCTTTTGTTTTGTTGTTTTTGTTTTTGTTTTTGTTTTTGGGCCACACCCGGTGCTCAGGGGTTACTCCTGGCTCTGCTCAGAAATAGCTCCTGGTAGGCACGAGGGACCATATGGGACACCGGGATTCGAACCAACCACCTTTGGTCCTGGATCGGCTGCTTGCAAGGCAAACGCCGCTGTGCTATCTCCCTGGGCCCCAGGATTTATTTCTGATTGCATAGCCTGGAGTAATCCCTGAGCATTGCTGAACGTGGCTTAAAACAAAACAAAATAAGAACCACCAGGTAAAGAAACCAGCCACACACACACACACACACACACACACACACACACACACACACACACACGTTGCATGATTCCAATTACGTGGATGTTCCAGAAGAGGCAACAAAACAGAGAAGCAGAAAGTAGATAATAAAACATAACAGAGAATAATAACAAAGTTTTTGTAGTTCTGTTAACAGAAATGGTTGTGGGTTGTGGGGTGGGGTAGGGTTTCTTTTTTTTTTTTGGGGGGGGTACGTAGGATATTAAGAATGACTGCTAATGGACACAGATTTTTTTTATTCATTCTAGCAATGATTATAAAAATGGTTGCACAAATCTAAATGTTAAAACATGGGTGAATTGCAGAGTAAATGAATCATCCCTTTATAAAGCTGTTGTTGAATGGACTGAATACTTTAGTCACCTTTTGAACAAAAGAATCCGAAATCCATTGAAATACACCAAAGACTAATGTCCAACTGGGGTGTACCCCCAGAAGTAGCCCTTGAACAATGCAGGTGTGAGAAAAAAAAGCAAACAAAAAGTTTAATAAAAATAAATAACTCCCCCCCTCAAAATAAAACTAAAATAAAGCCAAATAAAGAAAGATCCATTAAATAAAATTATATGGTACAGCCATTTGACTTCTGGGAAGAATTAAAGACAAGGTTTCAAAATTTGCATATTCAAGCCCATAGTAGCATTATTGATAGCAGTTTAGATATGGAGGCTACCCAATTATCCATCAAGGAATGGATATGTAGAATTGTATTTGCATATAAAAGATTTTAAAAGGAAGGAAATTTCTGCAATATGCCACAGCCTGAGTAGATGAATATAGGGAAAGCTAAATAAAATTTGCCAGTCACAAAAAGGCTAATTTTTGAGCTAAGATGTCATAGATATCATCTATTTTGTGTGAATATATTCCTTCTATACCCATTTTGTTTTAACATAAATTTTGATGTGTGAGACCCTCAGTTCAATCTCTGGCAGTACAGTACACATTTTTACAAAATAACCACGCAGAGGCCAGAGAGATAACACAGTTGTAGGGCGTTTTCCCTGCACACTGACCCAGGACCAACAGTGGTTCGAATCCTGGCATCCCATATGGTCCTCCGTGCCTGCCAGGAGCAATTTCTGAGCACAGAGCCAGGAGTAAGCCCTGAAAGTAGCCGAATGTGACCCAAAAACAAAACAAAACAACAACAAAAACATGCAGGGGGTGGGGGAAGAGAAAAATGAGGGCAATGGTGGTGGGAAGATTGCACTGTTTAAGGCGATGTACTTTTTATGACTGAAATCCAACCACAAACAAACATGTTTTTAAAAGTAGTAGTTAAATATATTATTATAATTTTTTAAAAAATACACAACCATGTGCTAGAGAAATAACACAGTGGGGAAGGCATTTGCCTTGCATGTGGCCAACCCAAACTTGGTTCCAGCATCCCATATGGTCCCTCACATCCCACCAGGAGTGATTCCTGAGTGCAGAGTCGTGAGTTTTGACTGAGCATTGACTCCAAAAAAAGAAAGAGATAACCAACCATGTCAAATCTTTGATGATGATGTGATTTATATCTTTCCTTTTATTGATGCATGCATCACATTTATTGATTTTCCTATGTTGAACTATTCTCGTATTCCTGGAATAAATCCATTTTTTCAATTTCATAAAATAGTTTGATAAAGATAGGCATTAATTCTTCCTTGAAGGTTTGGTAGAATTCAAACCAAAACCAAATGGGATTCGGAACGATAACACAGCAATAGGGTGCTTGCCTTGCATGTGCCAATCAGGATTCTATTTCCCATACCCCCATCTGGCCCCCACTGAACTCACTGAGAATGAGGGCTGAGTGCAGGATCAGAAATAAGTTCTGAACATCCTAAAAGGTATGCCCCCCCCAAAAAAAAAGAAGCAGAAACCATCTGGCCCCAGGATTTCTTACTTTGTTAGGTTTTCAATTATTGTTTTAATTTTGTTATCTGTGATAGATTGTAACTCCACCCTGGATTTAGGTGTACCTACCTGAGACCCTCCCATTCCGGGGAGTGGTCTTGAAAGGTTATATAAGGCCTTTGACCCAGGGGATTAGCCCTTTTGCCCTTTGGTCTTTGACCAGCTTGGAGGTCAAATGGAAGATGGCTGAAAGGAGTTAAGATGCAGGGCTAGCTAAGAATGGCTGTGCTTAAAAGGTTATGATAGAGGCCACACATGTGGTGGATAGGGTATGAATAAAGCTGATGCTTCCTGATGCCTGTCTCTGGATGAGTCTGATTCCACCGTTCACCTAAACCTGGGACCCTCCAGCTGAATGGGGATTGCCGAGCCACGTTGCCTGGGATGGCAGAGAAAAATCCATCCATCTCCATCCTTCACCATCCACCTCTATCCAGCTCCATTGTTAATTATTTAATGCTACAATAGATCTCTTCAAGTTTTGTTTCTTTCTACTTCAATCTTGGAATATTAAGTGAGTCCAAACATTTATTATTATTTCATATAGCAGTCCAATTTTCTATCATATAATTGTACATAGTGCTTCCTTGTGATTTTTCATATTCTGTGGGCTTTGTTGTAATTTCTCTCCTCTGCTTCTAATTCTTCATTTTTTGTTTGTTTGTTTGTTTTGTTTGTTTTTGGGTCACACCCAGCAGTGCTCAGGGGTTACTCCTGGCTCTATGCTCACAAATAACTCCTGGCAGGCACAGGGGACCATATGAGATGCCAGGATTCGAACCATCAACCTTCTGCATGAAAGGCAAATGCCTTACCTCCATACTATCTCTTCAGTCCCTCTGTTTCTGATTCTTTTTTTGGTTGTTGTTGTTGTTTTGGTTGTTTGTTTTTTGCTTTTTTTTTTTTTTTTTGTGGCTTTTGGGTCACACCCGGCAGTGCTCACGGTTTACTTCTGGCTCCATGCTCAGAAATTGCTCCTGGCAGGCACGGGGGACCATATGGGACGCCGGGATTCGAACCTGATGACCTTCTGCATGAAAGGCAAACGCCTTACCTCCATGCTATCTCTCCGGCCCCTTTTTGCTTTTTTTTAACCTTCTTTGAGAGTTTGCTCATCCACTTTGTGAATATTTTCAAAAATCAGCTCTTGATTTTGTTGATCTCTTGGATTATATTCTTTTTTTATTTTTTGTAAGCACAATTTTTTTATTTAAACACCTTAATTACATACATGATTGTGTTTGGGTTTCAGTCATGTAAAGAACACCACCCATCACCAGTGCAACATTCCCATCACCAATGTCCCAAGTCTCCCTCCTCCCCACCCGACCCCCGCCTGTACTCTAGACAGGCTCTCCATTTCCCTCATACATTCTCATTATTAGGAAAGTTCAAAATGTAGTTATTTCTCTAACTAAACTCATCACTCTTTGTGGTGATATTCCTGTGGTGAGCTGGAACTTCCAGCTCTTTTCTCTTTTGTGTCTGAAAATTATTATTGCAACAATGTCTCTCGTTTTTTTTTAAAACCCATAGATGAGTGAGACCATTCTGCGTTTTTTCTCTTTCTCTCTGATTATTTCACTCAGCATAATAGATTCCGTGTACATCCATGTATAGGAAAATTTCATGACTTTATCTCTCCTTACAGCTGCATAATATTCCATTGTGTATATGTACCACAGTTTCTTTAGCCATTCGTCTGTTGAAGGGCATCTTGGTTGTTTCCAGAGTTTTGCTATGGTAAATAGTGCTGCAATGAATATAGGTGTAAGGAAGGGGTTTTTGTATTGTATTTTTGTGTTCCTAGGGTATATTCCTAGGAGTGGTATAGCTGGATCGTAATCTTTCTTTTTTTAATTTCTGCTCTAATTCTTACCATCTTGTTTTATTTACTGATTTTTAGCTTTGATTTTTTTTTCCCTTCCTGCTCCCTTAAGGTGCAAAGTGAGACCTTCTATTTGCAATTCTTATTTCTTGTGTTGCTATAAACTTACTTCTTCTTACCTTACCTCCAAGCTATCTCTCTGGCCCCAAACTTACTTCTTGATACTGCTGCTTTCACTGCAGCACATAAGTTCTGATAAGTCATGTCTTCATTTTTAATCATCTTCATATATTTCTTTCATTCCATCTTTCATTTCTTCATTGGCTCAATTGTTGTTCAGTGGCATCTTATTAATTCCACACAGAGACAGTTCCCCCTCTTTATCTGGTTGATTTTTATTTTCATACCATTATGATTTAAAGGCATTCATCTGCACACTTGTCACTTCCATCTCCCTTCTTGAGATGTATACTTTCTGACTTTCAGCTAGAATCTGTACTCTGGCTCTCTTGTCATTGGAGAAGCCCATGTTCTCTATTGAGACCATTATTATTTCTCCCCCACCCCTTCCTCAGAATTTCCAAATGAAACCTGGTTTTTCTTTAAAAAGACTAAAATAAAATAAAAGTGTGTGTGTGTGTGTGTGTGTGTGTGTGTGTGTGTGTGTGTGTGTGTGTGTGTGTGTGTGTGTGAATGCTGGGGCTCAGTGGTATAGTACTTGCCTTGCATGTATGAGGCCGTAGATTTAATTTTCAGAACATTATCCCCTAAGCACTGACTGGTGTGGCCAAAAACAAAAGAGGATTGGCTTTTTTTTGTTTGTTTTTGGGGGCCATACCCAGTGACGCTCAGGGGTTACTCCTGGCTATGCACTCAGAAATCGCTCCTGGCTTGAGGGACCATATGGGACCCCAGGAGATCGAACCATGGTCTGTCCTAGGCTAGTGCTGGCAAGGCAGATGCCTTACCGCTCCGTGCCACTGCTCCAGCCCCTGAGAGTTGGCTTTTTTATCTTCATAAATGTATTGAGAAATATTTTCTATCCCAATATAAGGTCTATTCTTGAGGATATTCTGTAAGCACTTAAAATAGTGTGCCTCCTGCCATTTGAGATGAAATAGTTTATAAATAAGTCTATCTCATGTAATTTGTGATTTAAGGCTACTTTTTCCTTGGCAATTTTCTATCTGGCTTATCTCTCTTTATTGCTATGAGTATTAAAGTCCTCTGCTCTTATTGTGTTGCTATTGATGTTGCTAACAAATCTTTATGACTGTTAATATTTGCTTTAGTTATTTCTATTATGCTGTGTTGGTGCAAGTTATTAATTGTTATGTCCTCGAGTTATATTAATTTTTATTGGAATCTGCCTCTTGCTATCATTTTTTGAGTGGTCTATTTTATCTGATTTAAGTATGATAGTTTCTGCCTTTTCAAATATCCCATTGGATAAATCTATGTTTTTTTTTTTGTTTTTTTTTTTTTTGTTTTGTTTTTTTTTTTTTGGTTTTTGGGTCACACCTGGCAGTGCTCAGGGGTTATTCCTGGCTCCAGGCTCAGAAATTGCTCCTGGCAGGCACAGGGGACCATATGGGGCGCCGGGATTCGAACCGATGACCTCCTGCATGAAAGGCAAACGCCTTACCTCCATGCTATCTCTCCGGCCCCGGATAAATCTATGTTTAACTACAGTTTAAGCTTGTAAACAGAAAATAGTTTAAGAACAATACAAAAATTGGGGCCAGTGTGAGAGCATAGTGGGGAGGGTTTTTGCCTTGCACGCAGCCAACCAAGACTCAATCATTGGCATCCCATATGGTCCTGAGTCTGCCAGAAGTTAATTCCTGAATGCAGGGCCAGGAGTAACATCTGAACACCACCAGGTATGACTCAAAATTTAAAGAAGAAGGAGGAGGAGGAGGAGAAGAAGAAGAGCATGAGAATTTCCACTCTTCATATTACTTACTATTCAATTTAATTTAAATAATAATAATTGGAAATCATAGCAAGAATAATTACACAAGAAAAGAATATAATATGCATCAAATTAAAAGAAAAAGGTAAAACTATTATTATTAAAAGATGACATAATACTAAACAGAGAATTCCCTAAAAACTTCCAATGGAAAAGCTATTATAAATAGTAAATGAGTACAGTAAAGTGGCAGGTTAAAATATCAGTATGCAAAGATTTCACTACATTTTTATATGCAAATAATGAAGTAGCAGAAAGAAAACAGGAAAACAATGTCCTTCACAACTGCATCAAGAAGAATTATATATCTTGGAATAAATATAACCCAAGTGAAGTAGCTAAAAATTACACAAAATTTATAGTATACTAAAATTATATTAAATTTAAATCAAATTAAAATGTACAGAACACTAAAAATTATATAACATATTAGTGAGACTAGAGTGATAGAGTAATGAGTAAGGATCTTGCCTCAGCCCCACCAGAATGACCCCTGAGTATACTGCAGAAGTAAATCCTGAGCCCTACCGAGTACAAAAACTGAAAAAAAATAAACATTGTTGAATAAAGCAGAAGATATATAGAGAAGGGTAGGTAAGAGCCTGGGAACCCTGGTTGTAAGAAAACACTGGTAGTGGGGTTGCTGCTGGAACACAATATGCCTAAAACTCAGAGGCCGAAGAGATAGCACAGCGGTAAGGCATTTGCCTTGCATGCAAAAGGTTGCTGGTTCGAATCCCGGCATCCCATATGGTCGCCCGAGCCCGCCGGGGGTGATTTCTGAGTGTAGAGCCAGGAGTAACCCCTGAGCATTGCCGGGTGTGACCCAAAAACCAAAAAAAAGGTCTAAAACTCAAATATGGACAATTTTATAAATGATAGTGTGTTATTAAAATCACATTTTAAAAGAAGATATCAAAAACAAAAAACAGGGTGGGAGAAAAATAAATAAAATAAATTAAAAAAAACACATTCTATTCACAGGGATTAGAAGAATTAGCATCATTAAAATGGCTGACTTGGAGCTAGAGAGATAGAACAGTGGGTAGAACAGCGGACCTGGGTTTGATCCCCAGCATCCCAGATGGTCCCCCAAGCACCCCGAGGAAATGATACATGAATGCAAAGCCAGGAACATCATTGTGTGTGGTCCAAAAAATAATATCAAAAATATAAAATAAAATAGCTAATTTACCTCTGGGGTTGGAGCAATAGTACAGTAGGTAAGGTGCTTGTTTTATAAGTAGCCTCCCAGAGTTTGATCTCTGACTCTTATGTGGTTCTCAGAACCCCACCAAGAATGATCCCTGAATGTAGAGCCAGAAGTAAATCGTGGGCATAGCTGAGTATGCACACCCAAATAAAGAACTCATAAAATTAACAATAACTAAAGAAACAATCCAGTTTTTAAATGGACAGAGGATCTAAACAGATACTTCTCTGAGGAAAACAGATAAACAGATGGCCAACAGGCACATTCTTAAGAAAGTGTAAATCCAAAAAGAAAGAAAATGTAAATCAGAACAACAATAAAATGACCACCTCAGACCTATTAAAATGGTTTTTATCATAAAGACAAGAGACAGGCAAGCGGGTGGGGGGGGGCAAACTTTATATATTCTTGATGGGAAGGTAAATGAGTAAAAATATTATGGAAAGAAATGTTCAAAATTCCTTTAAAAAAAATGGGGCCAGAGTGGTAGCACAGTGGTAAACAGTTTTCCTCGCATGTGGTTTTAACCCAGGTAGAATCCTCAGCATTCTATGTGGGCCTCCAAGCATTGCCAGAGTGATCTCTGAGTGCAAAACCAGAAGTATTCTTGAGCATCGCCCAAAACACAAAATAAAACAAAAATACTCCATTAAAAAATCTTTATTGATTGGTATTTCAAGAAAGAGTTAGAAAGAGATTTCTGAGGATGAAAAATAAGCCCCAAAAATTAGATCACGGGGCTAGGGGGGTAGAGAGATGGATAGCTCAATGGATTGGATACAAGTTTTGCAAAAGCACTGGCAGGAACAGTCCATGAGCACTGAGTCAGGAGTGGCCCCTGAGCACCACAGGATGTGGCCCAAACAATTGCATCACAGTAAAATGGAACTGTCAAATATAATGGAATCAGCTTACAACCCACTCTACAATTAGATACCATCTTCTATCCTACAGTCACCATTATTTCTTTCTTTCTTTTTTTTTTTTTAGTTTTTTTTGGGGGGGCGGGCACACTGGGTGACACTCAGGGGTTACTCCTGGCTATGCACTCAAAAATCGCTCCTGACTTGGGGGACCATATGGGACGCCAGGGATCTAACTGCCCCTCACCATTATTTCTTTTATTTTTCTTTCTTTTTGGAAAGGGGGGTTTTCGGTTTTGGGTCACACCTGGCAGTGCTCAGGGGTTACTCCTGGCTCTACACTCAGAAATCGCTCCCGGCAGGCTCGGGGGACCATCTGGGATGCTGGGATTTGAACCATCGTCCTTCTGCATGCAAGGCAAATGTCTTACCTCCATACCATCTCTCCAGCCCCCCACCATTATTTCTTGACTGTTCCTTTTGAATAGTTTTGCCAAGAGGAATTGTGAGGTGGGGGGGCATTTTCCCAAGGAATATAAAGTGTATCTGCTTATTTCCCTCCAACTCCTGCAGAAAAACATTTAAAAGTCCTTCCCCACTGAACCAGAAGTATCTCCTGAACACAACTGAGTGGGTCCTAAAAATAAAGAAGCAAACCAACAAAAAGGCAAACGTGAAGCCAATGGCACGTCATAATGTTTGAACCACAAAGAAACTCAAAGACTTGAGCATGGACTTCATGGGCAGAAGGCCATGGTTTGATTCTCACACCACAAGGACCCAAGTACCACCCCGAGCAACCGCTGAACACAGTTAGCAGTAACCCTTGAGAACCACAGTCAACCCCAGAAAAAAAAATAAATAACCATTCCCACAGGAACTAGAGGCTGTTTAATGATTAGCAAGATTTGTGGTAGATCAATTTTCCAGAAAGGACTTTTCCTGCTTCTTATTTAGGAAATCCAATTCTATCTTTTTAAGAACCACATCTAAGTGAGTTTTAGCATCCCTATATATTTACTTAAGTTTGATAAATATTAGTCTCTGGGAATTTCACATCATAAAACTTGGCTATCACTTACCACTCCCAGAAAGTCCCTAATGTACTGAAGGAATCAATGGGATGTTTGTTACTTAGCACTGACAACTCAATGAGTGCCAGTCAGGAATATGGAATCCAAACAGGCACATAAACAATTCCCCTCTCTGCTCTGCCTCATCTTCCACTGACATTTACTGACAAAGACACACCGTTGGAAGGGCCGAAGCAATGGCGCAGTGGTAGGGCATTTGCCTTGCACGCGGCTGACCCAGGACAGACAGCGGTATTTTTATTTATTTTTTTTGTATGGGGACCCCCGTCCAAGGGACAAGAGATAAATTTATTTTTCAGCTCAAACAGGGTTTGATCCCTCGGTGTCCCTTATGGTCCCCCAAGCCAGGAGCTATTTCTGAGCGCAGAGCCAGGAGTAACTCCTGAGCATCACCAGGTGTGGCCTAAATATCAACAACAACAAAAAAAAAAAATGCACAGTTGGAGACACAGACCAAAGAGAGAAGTTCCATACCTTTTCCATCTTTTCTCCCACTCCACCCCTTGGTCCATAAAATCTTCAAGATTGAGATGTACACACTCAGTGGTGAAACTTAGAGATCTGTGTTTCCTTGCAAATACCAAATACCCAAACTCTGAAAACCACAAGTTTTTGTACACCATATCAGAGACTTAATGGCCACAGACACAAGGAAAAAATAGTCAATATCATTGATTTTCAGGAAAATGCCAATCAAAACCAGAAAAGCATTCACCTAATATCAGTGATAGTGGCCTATATTAATAAGATTAGAAACAGGCACCAGGAAACAGAACAATTTGACAGGCATGAGCTCTAGCTTTGATTCCTGGCATTATATAGTCCCCGGCCATCATGAGGGGCATCCCTGGAGGTCTGCCAGGTTTGGCTCTGGAGGCACCTAATTCTACTGAAATAGCCTAGATATTGCTGGCACTACAGGACCCTAATAGCATTGCCAGTGAGAAAACCTGGAGTACTGACCTCTGCTTGGAGACCACACTCACACTCAAAAAATTAAGAAAATAAAAGATGAGAAACAATAAATGTTGGAATCTTCAACAAGCCACCAAATTATTCCAGCTAGATAGATCTTCAAGCTGAAAAATTTGGGTTCTTTTCAGAATGGGGGTGGGCAGAGTTCCCTCCCTTCTTGGCAGCCACCGCATCCAACCTCCTCCACCATCTAAACAGGTCCAGCTCTACAGTTCCTGAAGCGCGTGACCACATAAGCAGCTGCACAAGGCCTCCTCCATATTTCACAGTATGGACATCCCAGAAATACTAACAGCCCTGAAATTCTGTAGTTGTAAATTAGCAATAAATCGATTTTTTTAAAGGTGGAGAGGAGGAACTTTTTTAAGTTTAACACACACTTGTATGAACACTTGCTGAACTGAACCAAGGTCATTCGTCCTATGAAATGTAAATAAATATTCATCAGTATCTGATTATAGAAGCTGTCCCAGGCCCTGTTGGTAGTTTACATAACATATGTTACATATGCATATGCAACGTATCATCTTCCAGAACCCAAAAGTTTTGGATACCAAAATACCGTCCTTTCCAGGAGTAATCATGAACACAGAACTAGGAGTAAGACCTGCGCACTGACAGGTGTGACCCCCCAAAAAATAAGGAACAATAGATACTTCTCTGAGAAAAATAGATATTTCAGATGGCCTACAGGCATATTCTTAAGAAAATGTAAATCAGAACAATGAAATTATCACCTCAGACCTAGTAAAATGGCTATTATCACAAAGACAAAAAGAAACTATGTAAGGCAAGTGCTGTACCACTGAGATTAGGTACAAACTGAGATTTTCCATTTGTAATTCTTGTTTCCTATATTGTTATAAACTTCCTTCTTGGTACTGCCAAAGATTCTATTAATTTTTATGTTCTCACGTTGTATTATTTTTGACTGGAATCTGCCTCTTGCTATCATTTTTTGACTGTTATCTGATTTAAGTATGACAGTTCTTGCCTTTTGGGGGGGGTTGGACCACATCCAGTGGTGCTCAGGGTTACTCCTGGCTCTGCACTCAGAAATCACTCCTGGCAGGCTTGGGGACCATATGGGATGTGAGGGATTGAACTGGGTCCATCTTGGCTCAGCCACATGCAAGACAAATGCCCTACAGCTGTGTTATCGCTCTGGCTCTAAGTTGCTTTTTTAATTTAATTTAATTTAATTTAATTTAATCAGACTGTCAGTCTGAATAGCAGAACCTCTTTCCTTGCCACATGTATATTTTTAATTTATTTATTTTGGGGGTTGGGTCTGCTTTAAGTATGATAGTTCTTGCCTTTTTGTGAGGTTGGGCCATACCTGGTGGCACTCAGGGGTTACTACTGGCTCTGTGCTCAAAAGTGCTCCTGGCAGTCTTGGGAGAACATATGGGAGGCCGGAAATTGAACCCAGGTCCCTCCTGGGTTGGCCCCAGTTCTTGTCTTTTTACACCTGGCAACGCTCAGGGATTACTCCTGGCTTTATGCTCAGTAATCATTCCTGGCAGGCTCTGGGGACCATATGGGATGCCAAGATTCGGACCACCATCCTTCCACATGTAACTTACCTCCATGCCATCTCTCCGGCCCATGGATCAGCCTATTTTTAACTACAATTTAAGCTTGTAAACAGCAAATAGTTTAAGAACAAGAAAAAATTGGGACCAGGTAGTAGTGGAGAATAAAGCAAACCTTATATATTCTTGATGGGGATATAAATTAGTAAAACTATTATGGAGTTTTGAAGGATGGTATGGACATCCTTCTACCAGATAGGAGGAACAAGTACTGAGAAAACTCATTTCTGAATCTGCCTGGCAGTGCTCTCCCTGCTCAGAGCCCACTTCATCTGTCTGAGTATTCCCAACACACAGGGACCCACAGATCAGCCATGCCCTTGCCCTTTAAAGCCACTGTTAGATGTTACAGTTATAGCTGTTGCCACAGAGATGGCCTTGATACAGAGCTCAGCAAGCCCCTACAAAGTCTTCTCCTTGAAATGGAACCCTTTCAAATGGCCATGATGGGAGTGTCGTCTCCATGACAGCGGGTCAAGTGAGTGGGTGACTTCACTGGCCACACGGGTTCGTTGATAACATCCACCACACTTCCCTGGAGACTGGACCAAATCTTTTACTTGTCATTGAATTTGTGGCAGAAAGCAAAACAGTGCACAGATTGGAAGTGTACCACCAGTTGAATTCTCACAAATGAACACATCATGTAACCAGCATCTATATCAAAATCTAGAATATTCCTAGGCAGAAATTTCCCTTGAGCTTCCTTCTAAGTCATTCTCCCCTCTTCCCTGCCCCCAAGGGGGACCACAAATCTTAACTTCTAAGAATCTGTTTTTACTCTTTCAACTTTCTTTGTAGATTAAAGTCATCAAGGTAAGCCCATGGAAGGGGTGCCAAGTTTCCTCCCTGACTTTTGAAGGTGGGAGGATGGACTAAGCTAGGGCATTGTTGAGATATAAAAAAAACTTCAATACATGGGGCCAAAGTGCTGGTGCAGCAGTAGGTGTTTGCCTTGCACATGGCTAATCTAGAACAGACAGAGGTTTGATCTCCTGGCATTCCATATGGTCCCCAACGCCAGGAGCAATTTCTTTTGTTGTTGTTGTTGTTGTTGTTGTTGTTGGGTCACACCCCGGCAGCATTCAGGGCTACTCTGGCTCTGCACTCAGAAATCAACCCCCGCAGGCTCGGGGGACCATATGGGATGCCGGGATTCTAACCACCGTCCTTCTGCATGCAAGTCAAATGCCCTACTGCTGTGCTATCGCTCTGGCCCCCCAGGAGCAATTTCTGAACACATAGCCAGGAGTAACCCCTGGGTGTCACCTAGTGTGTCCAAAAAAAAAAGTTTAAAAAAAATCACCTCAATACAGGGCTTGACAGAGATTAAAAATGTTTCCCCTTCTTTCTATGGGAGGCAGCCCAGAAGACACCAAGGAACATAATCTCTCCAGGACTCACACCCTAGGAGCATGGCAGAGCATCTTTTAAGCCCTGAACCCCACTTCAGTACATAGTAAGAAGCGCACTACAAGCTTCACAATGGGGAAATTTTGCAGTACAACCCCATGTATAGAAAATCAAGATGGCTACTCTGATGATCCAAAAAGTACCAAACAGTTAGGTATCCTCTCAAATAAGATGTTTAGAGAAGAATTATGGAAGATGTTCATGGAGCTCAAAAAAAAAAGCATCAATAGACTTGAATGGCACACAAATAAGAATCAAGAGGATTTGACGATTGAAATTAGAAAATTTCACACTGAAATAAGAGATTTGAAAAACTCGGCTTCTGAATTGAAAAACCTCAGTGGAAAGCCTCTCCACTGGAGTAAAGGCAGCTGCAAATGGAGTCTGTGAGCCAAGGATGAGATCCAGAACAACTCCATACAACAGAAGAGATTGGAAGAGAACCTTAAAGCAAATGATCAGACAATGTCTAAACTACTCAAAAAATGTGAACCGATGAAAATAGAAGTCTTTGAGAAACTCAACAGAAACAACATAAGAATCGATGACGTCCCAGAAACCCAGAACAAGAATAATAAGGGGAGTTGAGGAAGAGTGAGAAGAGGAGAAGAAGGAAGAAGAATTTTAAGAAGAATAAGGCGAAGAAGAGTAAAAAAATAAGGCAAAAGAAGAGTAAGAATAAGGCAAAGAAGAGTAAGAAGGATATTGTGATGAATAGTAAGAAGAAGAGGGGGAAGATGAAAAGGAAAAAGAAAAAGAAGACGAGGAAGGAGAGTAAGAAGAGGGCAAAGATAGTAAGAAGGGAAGAAGAGAAAAGAAAAAGAGGACGAAAAGAAAAAGGAAGAAGAAAAAAGAGAAGAAAAAAAAAACAAGAGGAGGAGGCTAAGAATGTGGTTCAATTTGTAGAACAGATGACCTATATATCTCAATGCCTAGATTGGATCCCACATGATCTCATGTTCATGCTCTTTTATTCTCACAAATGGTATGAATTCAATATATCTGTATGTATAAAAATATGTGATATACTTATGCATGCTCACATCTAATAAAGCAACTGTAAGAAATCACAGGCAGAGGTGGGGAAGGTGGGAGGGGACAGTGGTGGTGGGAATGCTGCACTGGAAGAGGGTGTTCTGTTTATGACTGAAACCCAACTACAATCACACTTGTAATCATGATGCTTAGAGAAAGATTAAAAACAAGTTTCCCTACCCCCAACCTGTGTCATCTCATTATCTGACAAATACAAAGAAGAAAGCTTGTGTGCAACAAAGAATGCAGAGACTTAATTTAAAAAGGTAAGTATCCCGTAAAGCTTATAAAATGCCACATTATTGAACTAAAATTTATGTAACCTAAAAATCTGCTCTTTGACCATTTTAAAGTGTATAATTTGGCGGTATAGTCACAGAGCTAGAGACCCATTACCACTATCTAATTGAAGATTATTTCTTTCACCCAAAAAATCCCTTGTCTGTTAGCAATTAGCCCCAATTCCTGACTCTGGTGCCCTGGCAACCCCAATCTACTTCTGTCTCTATGGTTTTGCCTACTTATGATATTTCGCATGTATGGAATCATATGTTGTGTGGCCTCATTTGTCTCTCTTCCTTCACCTTCACATTTCCAAGGTAGACCATGTTGCAGCTTGAATCCAAATTTCATTTCTTTTTCTTGCTAAATATTGCATCACGTAACTATAATTTGTTTATCCAGTGATACTTGATGAACATTGGAATTGTGACTACTAGTAATGCTGCTATAAAGCATGTGTGTACAAGCTCTGATGCAACCTGTCCTCATATGAAAATATGTTTGGATTTTCTCAGATATGTACATAACCTAAATCAACAGTGACTCTATCATTTTCTGAAACAGTTGATCTTTTTTTTTTCAAAGTGATTGCAGCATTTTACATTCCCACAAATGTACCAAGGTTCCAATTAGCCCGACACTTGTTATTTTCCTTCTTCTTTTAAACTATTGCCATCCTAGAGGGTCTGGAGTGATATTTCATAGTAATTTGGGGAACTAAATAGTTAACTTTCCCATGGTACCTAACTGAAGATTTTCCTGTTTTCTGGGTTACCAGAAACAACATACTATGTACCATAGAGGGAGAACTAGGAAATCAGAGTGTGGTCTGGCTGCTATGAGATCCTAGAAATTTGTTTCTGAACCTTATAGGAAGGAAGGAAGAAGGAAGGAAGGAAGGAAGGAAGGGAAGGAAGGAAGGAAGGAAGGAAGGAAGGAAGAAGGAAGGGAAGGAAGAAGGAAGAGGAAGGAGGGAGGAGGAGGGAGGAGGGAGGGAGGAGGGAGGGAGGAGAGGAAGGAGGGAGAGAAGGAAGGAAGGAAGAAGGAAGGAGGAAGGGAGAGGAGAGGGGAGGGAAAGGGAGAGAGGGAAGGAGTAAGGAAGGAGGAGGAAAGGGAGGGAGAAAGGAGGAGAGAGGGAAGGAGGAAGGGAGGAAGAAAGGAGGGAGGGAAGGAAGGAAAGAAAAAGCAAGGCAGGGAGGAAGGAGGTAGGGGAGGAAGGAAAGAAGGAAGGAAGGAAGGAAGGAAGGAAGGAAGGAAATATGGGAGGAGGAAGGAAGGAAGGAAGGAAGGAAGGAAAGGAAGGAAGGAAGGAAGGAAGGAAGGAGGAAGGAGGGAGGGAGGGGGGAAGGAAGGAGGAAGCGAGGGAGGGAGGGAAGGAAGGAGGTGGGGTAAGAGGAGGGAGGAAAGGTTAGGAGAAAAGAGAGAGGGAGGGAGAGGGAGAAAAAAGGAAGTGAGAAATGCCCTTCTAATTCTGAAAGTCAGATTGCTTGAGTCTACATTTAGATTTTCTTCTCATCTCTATTTGTAGCAAGCAGAATTATTCAAGCCAGCTTTCAAGATATTTGAGCTCGCTAACCTTTGTGATTGTGCCTTATCACATTTGGCTTTTGTAAATAATCCTACCACCAAATAATCCTTCTCAAGTGTCTTTGGGGGGGGGGGAAGAGTTTGTTTGTTTGGTTGTTGGTTTGGCATCTCTACCCAAAAGCCAAGCATTCATACTTCTGAGGGAAGAAGATTTCACATGCTTTCCACATTCTAGTGCACAGATGGTCATAAACATTGACTCGTCTATGATGTTGGGAGAGACGAAGGAAAGTGAACAGACTAAACTTCCAGGGACCCCTGTGAGCCCCAAACTCAGGAGAGTCTGTCTCCCTAGCCAGCCCCTGAAGAGCTCAGATTGATCAGAGGGCACCAAAATCTTGCTGCAAGGTTTTTTGCTTGTATCTTGGGGGAAGGAGTGACAGGGAGGAGTTAGTCAGTTCATAAGTTATTCTTTTTTTTTTTTTTTGGTTTTTGGGCCATACCCAGCGGTGCTCAGGGGTTACTCCTGGCTGTCTGCTCAAAATAGCTCCTGGCAGGCTCGGGGGACCATATGGGACACCAGATTTGAACCAACCACCTTTGTTCCTGGATCGGCTGCTTGCAAGGCAAATGCCACTGTGCTATCTCTCCAGGCCCATAAGTTATTCAATGAAGTTATATAGGAGCCTAAATCATCCAGGCATCATCTAGCTTCTGGAATATAGCAGGAAGCAAACTTAGATCTTATACTCAAAAAGCTTACGTTTAGGGAAAACACACAGTAATATAATAAAGAGTTGCCAGTGTGTGCTTACATGTACAAATATGTATATATATTATTTATATAAATACAATGTGTAGTGTTTAAAAGATAAAGCAAAGAAAGTGGCCTTGGAAATGGAGTGACAGTTGTTATGCTAAACAGGTTATCCAGAGTGAACTGTGATTAGGTGACACAGAGATACCAAAATGAAAGGTGAGAAGTTGAAATGGAGGAGAAAGCAGGCAGGCAGAAAACCAGGGAGTAGAAATTGCATTCAGTGAGAAAACAACTGAGCCTAAGAAACAGAAGGAAGCCAGTGAGTGTGACTAGAACAGAGACCTCCAGAGAGAGAACTAGGGGTGAGTGGGGAGGAGAGAGGACACTTCACCCAGGGCCGGCATACACTAAAAGGACTTTGGCTTTTAGTCTGAACATCATGGGGATCTAGCGACCATTTGGAACAAAGAGAGAAATGACCTGGCTTGTGTTTTAAAATGTTTTCTCAGGGCCAGGAATGATAGCACAATGGGTGGTAGGGTTCTTGCCTTGCACATGAAAGACCCAAGTTTGATTCCCACCACCCCATATGATTTCTGAGACTTGCCAGGAGTAATCCCTGAGCGCAGAACCAGGAATAACCCCTGACCACCACTGGGTGTGGCCCAAAACTAATAATAATAATAACAACAATAATAATAGTGTGTTTCTCCAGCAAAAAAAAAAATTGGGGGCTAACACTAAAAGATAACCACTGAAGGGCCAGAGAGATAGATAGCATAGTGGTAGGGTTTGCCTTGCACTTAGTCGATTCAGTACAGTAGGTGGTTCAAATCCCAGCATATGGTCCCCTGTCCCTGCCAGGAGCAATTTCTGAGAAGAGCCAGGAGAGCAGGAGTAACCCCTGAGTGACACTGGGTGTGACCCAAAAACAAACAAACAAACAAACAAAAATTACCAACTGAAGGGGAGAAAAATTTGCAATACCCATGATACATAAAGAATTCAAAGACATCAACAGCAAAATAATGTTTTAAATCCTATTAGTATTATATAGAACTGACAGCCAGTCATAGCACAGCACATTTGATGAGGAGATTGCATAAAAGCCACTAAGTTCAACGAGCAAAAACAATAACACAGAAGGTTCAGCTAGCAGCAATCAGCTTGGAAAATCCACAGACAATGACTCTGTTGCACCTTGTGAATATAACAATTATCATCGATTCTTTTGTTGATCTATTTTTTGATCATTTCACTTGCCATTTTGTTATTACCAGAAATATAAATTAGATTTATTTGTGCCTATTAAGGAGTAGGCTTGGGGGGATTGGTGGGAAGTTGAAGACACTAATAAAAGGAAGATCACACCAGTGGTGGGATTGGTGTTAGAGCATAGAATGCCTAAAACATCTGTATTATAAATGGCTTTGTAAATCATGCTGTTTAAATTTTAAAATAAATTATATTAAAAATAAACTCAAGGGCCCGGAGAGATAGCACAGAGGTGTTTGCCTTGCAAGCAGCCGATCCAGGACCAAAGGTGGTTGGTTCGAATCCCGGTGTCCCATATGGTCCCTCATGCCTGCCGGAGCTATTTCTGAGCAGACAGCCAGGAGTAACCCCTGAACACCGCCGGGTGTGCCCAAAAAACAAAATAAATAAATAAATAAATAAATAAATAAATAATAATAAATAAATAAATAAACTCAAAATGTCCCAAAATGGAGAGAGAAAATGAGCAAACAACTTTCTGAAGTCGAAATTAAGACTGATATATTAAGAAATTAAGAATGATATATTATTTCAACTCACATCAGAAAGAATGGCACATATCAAAAAAAAAAAAAACTGGGGTGACAGAACAATAGCACAGAAGTAGGGCTTTTGCCTCACATGTGGTCCACCCAGGATGGACCAAGATTCGATCCACTGAGCCTGCCAGGAGCGATTTCTGAGCGAAGAGCCAGAAGTAAACCCTGAGAGCCACTGGGTGTGCCCCCCCCCCAAAAAAAAAAAAACTGCGAACAATATGTTTTGGTGGGATGTAGAAGAAAAGGAACTCTCAGCAGGAGAGATAATAAGGCATCTGCATTGCACACAACCAACCCGGTGGGTTTGATCCAGGGCCTTACATCTGATGAGCACCATCAGGAGTAACCCTTGAGCACCTCTGGATATGCCCAAATAAGTAAAGAAATAAAATTAAAATGAAACAAGAAAACAGGGGGGGAAAGGAACTCTCATCCCCGTGTTGACTAGAATGTTCTCTGGTTCAACCCCTACAGAAAAGTTTATGGAGAGACCTCAGAAAGTAAGAAAGTACTGTCCTCTGACTCATCAATTCCACATTTTAGTATCTACCCCCCAGGACATAAAACCACTCATTTGTAAGGACATGTGTTCACTATTATTCATTGCTGCAACTTAGCACAATAGCTTGGCTACAGAATCAATCAACCAGAGTGTTCAGCAACAGAGAGTGGATAGTGATAGAGCTTTTCTGTGACTGACCCTGATTCGATTCCCATCCCCACATGTGGTCCACAGAGTCCTGCCAGGAGTGATCCATGACTGCTGAGCCAGGAGTAAGCCCTGAGCACCACTGGGATGGTTCGCAAACTGAATTAATTATTTTTTAATTTAAACACCATGGTTACCAGGTTATTCAGACTACAGGTTTTTTCCCCACAGGTAAGATTGTTCATAGTTGAGTTACAGTCATACATACATACAATGTACAAAAAATGGTCCCCAGTGCACCTTTCTTGCCATCAGTGTCAACAATTTTTCCTCTCACCCTCCCTGATGCCCTCTTCCCTCCTACCTACCATCTTCCACCTGCCTGTGGGCAGGCATTTTATGTCTCTCTCTCTCTTTCATTCTCTCTCTCCTCTCTTCTATTTTTACATTGTTGTTTGTACTACTGTTAATGAAGGAATGCTATGCATTCCCTTACGTAGCAGACTCTTCTCTAATTGCATTCTCTGTTCTTTGTGGCAAGCTTCCTACCAAGGATCGGTCCTCCTAGTCCTCATCTCTATCATCTCTGAATAGCATCCCCACAGTGTCTTTTATTTTCCTTATATCTCACAGATGAGTGAGATTCCTCTGTTTACCCTTCTCCCCTGACTCATTTAACTCAGCATAATAATCTCCAAGTCCATCCATGTATAAGCAAATTTCATGACTTCGTTTTTTCTAATGGCTGCATAGTATTTCACTGTGTATATGTTCCACAGTTTCTTTAGCCATTCATCTGTTCTTGGGCCTCTGGGTTGTTTCCAGAGTCTGGCTATTGTAAACAGTGCTGCAATGAATTTGGTGTGAGGAAGGGATTTTTGAATTGTATTTTTGTGTTCCTAGGGTATATCCCTTGGAGCGGTATAACTGGATCATAAGGGAGCTCAATATCCAGTTTTTTAAGTAATCTTCATATTGTTTTCCATAAAGGCTGGACTAGATGGCATTCCCAACAGCAGTGAATAAGAGTTCCTTGCTCCTCACATCCACGCCAGCATCAGTTGTTCTTGTGCTTTGTGATGGGTTCACAAACTAAATTAATTCATTAAAATATTATTTCAAGCTGCTAAGACTATACTGTAGAGGAGCTATCACTGGACAGCAGTCAGGGATTACTTATTGCAATTTTCCAAACAAGAAGTGACAGAGCTTAGACAAGGAGGTTTAGCTCTAAAGATGAATGAATAGATGCTGGATTCTGGGTATACTAAGGAAAGGAGCTGTAAGAATTGTTTTAAAAAAATGCAATGGCTGGGAAGAAGGGAGAAAAATAGGATTGAATATATTTAATCTTTAAAATTATATATAATTAAAATGACTGCTAAGCAGTGAACTGGGCAGCTCAAGGGAAAAATGTAAAAGGAAGTGATGGAAAGGCAGGAGAGTATGGTGATACTGGAATCCAGTTTTGGACATGTGGCTCTTATAATGCATATTAGACATTCAAACGGTGTTGAAGGTCTAGCTCTAGAATTCAAAAGAAAGGTTATATATGTTCTGTAATCTTTAAATCTCATATATATGTGAAATTTAAAAGTGAAACTTGGATTAGCCTCCCCAGGAAGGAAATGGAAAGAAAAATAAAGGTCTAGGATCTGAGTTTGATGCTTCCCAATGGTCAGAGGCCAGAAAGTAAAGAAGAAGCATTTCAAATGACTGGGAGGTGGGTGGTCCCAGTCACTACGAAGGGTAGAAGTGATAGGGTCCTCCAGAAGCTAATAGGAGAATCACCGGTCATGTCCACAGCCTCTCCATGGCTGAGATGAGAAACCAAGACTCAGAATGCAACATGAAGAAAACTTGGAAGGATCAGAGTCAAGAAAAAAAAATGTGCTTGGGGCCAGAGAGATAGTACAAGGGTTAAGGCACTTGCCTTGCATGAAGTCCACCCCAGTTAGATCTTCAGCACTAAATATTGTCCCCTGAGTCCCACCAGGAATGATGAATGCAGAGCCCAAGTAAGCCCTGAGCACCACTAGTAGTGGCCCCATTATAAAGACAAATCAAACCCAAAATAAGGCTTTCCTAAACAGTAACAAACTTCCTGTCTCATTTATAGAGAATATCCAGAGTAAGTTTATCTTAAGAGACAGAAAGAAGTTGCATTGCTACAAACAACAGGGGAGAGAGAGAGAAAGAGACAGACAAACAGACAGAGGTTAATAGATGTAGTTTCTTTGGCAGGGATGACAAAAACATTCTGGGATGGGAGTAAACATGAATATACAACTTTGTGAATTAACAAACAGCACTGGAATATATGCCTTGTTTTGTCTGAACTGTTTGGGTGCTGCTGAAGATAGAACCCAAGGTCTCACACATGAATCCAGCCCCAAAGCAACACAGAAGAATTAAAGTTAGGTAGAAGTTTAGATCTGTTTCTTTTGGGTTTTTTTGTTTGGTTGGTTCATTTTTGTTTGTTTGGAAGTCATACCAGATCATGCTTAGGATTTACTTCTAGCTCTGAACTCAGAAATTGCTCCTGCTTGGTTGGAGGGACCATATGGGATGTCAAAAATTGAACTCTGGTCAGCCAGGCGCAAGGCAAATTCCCTTCCCACTGTGCTATCACTCCAACCTCAAGAAGCAGGAGTATTTTTAAATATATTCTAAAAGGCTGGAGAGATAGCACAGCAGTAAGGCATTTTACCTTGCACATGGCCAATCCGGGATGGACTCGAGTTTGATTCTCAACATCCCATATGGTCTCCCAAGCTTGCTAGGAGTGATTTCTGAGCTTAGAGCCAGGAGGAATCCCTGAGCACTACTAGGTATGGTAAAAAAAAAAAAAAGTATTCTGGCTAATGAATGAAGGAGGAACCTCCTTTGACCCAAAACATTCACTTTCTTTTTTTTTTTTTTTTTTTTTTTTTTTTGGTTTTTGGGCCACACCCAGTAACGCTCAGGGGTTACTCCTGGCTATGTGCTCAGAAGTTGCTCCTGGCTTGGGGGACCATATGGGACACCGGGGGATCGAACCGAGGTTCGTCCAAGGCTAGCGCAGGCAAGGCAGGCACCTTACCTTTAGCGCCACCGCCCGGCCCCAACATTCACTTTCTTAAGTGTTTTATATTTTTGGTTACTACAATAGTGCCAAAGTTTCTGGTATCGATGTACAAGATTACTGTACCCCATTAGCACCAATGTATCCACAAACCTCTACCAGTGACACAGGGTCTTGTCATATGCCCTGAAATGTTTTCAGATGTGATATAAATATAGATATAGATATAGGATCTAAAAGTGCTTCCAATTATGGGAAAGGAGAAGGAGCCATGGAAATCTGAAACAAGATGGGCTATGGCCAGTCAACATAAACAGTGGTGGAGGAGAATTTGGAGACTCCTTATACTGTTGGATGCTAGTTAAATCCCACCACCAACTAGAAGTTGGGAAAGAGAAGACCAAAGAGATAGGACAGTGTGGAAGACCCTTAAACACTACCAGAACTAACTCTTGAATACAGAATGAGAAGTACCCCATGAGCACTGCCAGATGTGTCCCCCACCACCCCCCAAAAAAAACATTGAAGAGAGATTGGAGGAAGAGAAGCTGAGAGGAACAAGTACAGCCTACTCATGAGAGAAGCAGAGAGACGGGGTAACAGAAGAAAATTTGGGTTCAAGAAGGAACCTCTAAAAATGGTAGACATCAAAAAAGGTTTGTATATGGGTGCAAGAATGACCGAATGGGAAGGAAAGCACCAAACAAAAGGCCAGCTGGAGGAATTCTCCGGCAGCTATTGGGCAGATACCTGCACTCAGCCCAGATGGGTTCTGTCAGCCACAGCAGGACAGGATAGGAGGTCTCTTGTAGACCTTGTTCTATTGGAATGACTGGGGTGGGGGTTTCTTCTGCATTAATGATGATTCTCTTAATATCTGCACAACACCCCCCCCAGAGTCTTCCATTTAAACTTTTCTAAACTTTTCAATGATTAGGGTCCCTTGCCTTGCACACAACCAACCCTAGTGGTCCCAAGCATCACATCTTGTCTCCTGAGCATCAACCAGAGGTGATCCCAGAGCACAGCACCAGGAGAAGTCCAAGTCTCTGACAGGTGTGCCCAAAACAAAATAAAACCCTATGGGGCCAGAGTGGTGGTGCAAGTGGTAAGGCATCTGTCTTGCATGAACTAACCTAAGACGGACCACGATTTGATCCCCCAAGCCAGGAGCAATTTCTGAGAGCATAGCCAGGAGTAACCCCTGAGCATCACTGGGTGTGTCCCAAAAGCAAAAACAAAACAAACAAGCAAACAAACAAACAAAAAAGCTCTGAACTTTTCTTAATTCTTATCTATAAACTTTCTATCTGGTATTCTATGGCTATTCTAAAAGCAAATGTTTTTAACTTTTCTCTTTGAAGATAATGTTAAATTCTTTTTCATCAGTGTTAAAATTTTTCTCAGTTATGATTACATATTGTAAAACACAGCAAAACATCTCATATTGCTGAAAAGTTTATAAGATGGGATACTGAAGAGTCCAAGATTTTTCAAATTTCTACCTGAAACAATATAATTTCTTCAAACTGCACACATCTCTTTATCCATAACATGTGTTTTAAGCTCTGTGATTGTAAACATCTTCATCTTGATGAAAAAGCACCACTATTTAAGCCTCAGCAATTGGTTGTCGCCTACAATAATTTCATAGACGTTATTTCTTTGGATTTTTATGCTAGATGAATATTTACTTTCTAATTTTCAGATTACTTGAAAGTATAAGTTAAAATTTTTTTTTGTTTTCTCATTTTTACTTAATTGGGCACTGTTGACTGATTTTTTTTCTTTGTGCTTCATGTTTAATGAAGTTTTATTTAAGGGAAAAATAAATAAATAAACTTTCTATTTGGGCAGTGAAGTGGAGTGGGAGGTGGTTATATGTTCGTGATGCTTGCGGTTATATGCAGGTGATGAAATCTGGGCTTCTTCATACAAAAATGTACCTTTGAGAGAACTCCTCAAACACGACAATACACTTTTTAAAAAGTTATTTGTTGGGGCTGGAGAGATAGCATGGAGGTAAGGCGTTTGCCTTTCATGCAGAAGGTCATCGGTTTGAATCCCAGCGTCCCATATGGTCCCCCGTGCCTGCCAGGAGCAATTTCTGAGCATGGAGCCAGGAATAACCCCTGAGCACTGCTGGGTGTGACCCAAAAACCGCAAAAAAAAAAAAAAAAAAGTTATTTGTTTTTTTTATATTTTAGTCTAATTAAACCTGTTGAGAACGGACGGAATATCTCTATTTTGCAGATAAAAACGGACCCACAATAAGTTACAGGACCTATCTATCCAAGGTCTCATGGGGGTAGGAAGGGAGCGCGCTTTGGGCCTTGGGTTCCTTCACTCCCTGGGCCACAGTGCCTCCCAGTGGCCAACAGGTGATATTTTCCTGCCCACATATCCCAGCCTAGGATGGTCCATACAATATTTTTCATCTGACTCATTTTTTAGACCACAGTCTAAAAAAGTGAACTTTTATAAAACATTTAGATTTTAGATACTTTTGTAGAGTTTATATTTTAGGGTTTTATAGGGTTTCAATGGACTGTTATGTTATAATATTGTGTCTAATATTCTAAACCTTCCGAAAGAGAAAAAATAGAGGCTGGGTAGCTTTTTCTTTTAATCAATTTATTTTTTATTTTTATTGAGATAAATGTGAATTAAAAGTCTATCAAAGTTGTCTTAACTCTTTTCTTTTTTTTTGTTTGTTATGATTTAATAAAATTTATAGAGATGAGGCCTGAGAGATTAGGATCTTATCTAATGCAATGGTACAATTTTAGGTGAAATTCTGACCAGCCCCCGAGAACCACCAGGGTTAATCCCTGAATACAGACAGGAGAAATTCCTAACACCATTAGGTATGGACCAATCAACAAAACCAACCAAACCATATGGAGAATTAATTTAAATAACTTCTCCTAAAGTGCCAGGCATTAAAGTTAAGATGAGGTTCTTATGCAAATATCTTAAAACTGTGGGTGAGATGGGGCTGGAGCAATGGTACAAGTGGTAAGGTGTTTGCCTTGCACACAGATCATGGTTCAATCCCCCAGTGTCCCATATGGTCCCCTAAGCCAGGACCGATTTCTGAGCACAGAGCCGGAAGTAACCCCTGAACATCACTGGGTGGGGCTCAAAAAAAAAAAAACTGTGGGTCTGAAAGATAATACACTGAAAGAAGTAAGGAAGGGGGTTGGCTTGTATGTGGATGCATCAGTTACAATTTCTGAGTGCATAGCCAGGAATAACCCCTGAGTGTCACCGGGTGTGGCCCCCCCCAAAAAAAGAAAGTAAGTTCTGAGCACCACCAGCTGTGACCTAAAAACAAGAAACAACAACAAAAAAGAAATAGCACTCTGAAAAAAACCTAAAGTATAATATTTTTTGTCTTCATTCCCTTTATAATACTTCTTCACAGAAAAATGGTATTAAAAGTGTATGACCTTTTTTTCCTGCCCAGATTTGTCAACCTGTTTTTCAGACCCAACTGGAACCCCTCAAAGGATCCTTTTTTGCTCTTCTATAGTGGGATCATGTTAAGATATTAAAGTCTCAGAAGCAACAGGTTTTGAGTTCATGGAAAAGTTTGAACAGAATTTATAAAGGTTCTATTTTGGGGGAGTGCTTATTGTGGGACCCCGGGACCACTCACAGCAATTCTTGACAAACTGGTCCAGATGGCTGAAAGTTAGGGTCCAAGTATGGGTGATGCTCAAGCCATGCAGTGATGGGGAGCCCCATCATAACTAGGGGTCATACCTAGCACTTAGGGGGTGGGAGTGGGAGGTGGGAGTGCAGGTAATGAGGGGAAGGGGCATATAATATCAGATATTAAACCAAGGTTAAACACATACACGTTTACTCCTTAACCTCTGTACTATCTCCCTGGTCCTTTATCAATGTTCTGTTTTTGTTTGTTTGTTTGTTTGTTTGTTTATGGGCCACAACTAGCAAGGCTCAGTGGTTACTCCTGGCTCTACCCCTAGGAATAATTCCTGGAAGTGTTCAAGGGACCATATGGGATGCCAGGGATTGAACCAGTGTCAGCTGTGTGCAAGGCAAATGAACTGCCACTCCAACCCCTAACACCCCTTATCACTGTTCTTATCCAAAGTCAAAGTTCTTCATTTAATGCTATACAAAATTGAACTGCCTAAGTATTTATTGGGAGAAATGTTCCTGAGTCAGTCCTGAAAGCTATGTTGCTTACGTTTTTGGCGGTAAGTCATATTTTCAGTGCTGAGAGATATGACTCAATGATAGAGCACTTGCTGTATGAGGTGCTGGAGTTGGTTCCCAGTACTATCTGATCCCCTTAGTATCAAACTAAGCGTAGCACCTGAGTACTGCCAGATATTGCCCCGAGCCCCAAAAATAGACTATTTAGTATACATACATGTGAAACACTTGAATAAAATTGGATTAAGGGCTAGAAACATGGCTTGGTAGCTAAAAGGATCTACCTCGCAAGCATGAGGCCATAAATTCAATCCCCTGTGCTGCCCATACATGCTGAGAGAAATGCCAGTGACTGCTTTCTGGACCCAAGGATTACATCAGAGTGTACAAGCACCATATGTCCAGTACACATCAAATGTGTGCAAGCTAAAAATGCATGACCCCTCCAAAACAAGCACCCACAACAAGCACTATGCAAGCTCAACAATCCATAGTGCAATTCCCAAAAGGTACAGGGACTCCTAAAAAACCAACTCTTGGATATGCTTAAACCCAGTGTGCAAACATGATGGGTGTGAGAGTTCTGTGACCTAGTATGCAAGCCCCCAAAACAGATGTGTGATCCAAACATTTGCAGTTCTTGGTTACTGCAGCGAAAGGAGTGAAAGAAAAACTTGAGCATTCAATCAAAATTAAATCATAAAATTGGCTTCAAAGGCTGGGTGGAAGATAAAAACAAATGGCATTTTTCTCCTTCATCTAACATCTTGGAGAACAGGGGACCCCAAAGCAGAAGGCCACTCAACCAACAGTTGTCTCTGAACAAGTTAGATCTACAAAATATGCGGATCTCATAGGGGTGACCTCTTTTATTTTCATAAAAGGTCAGTTCTTTATTATTACTCCATTTACCCTCTCTGCCAGACTCAAGAAAGGTGACCGGAATATGCTGATCTTGCCTCTGAAGCCAACTTTGCATGACCATTTTCTAGTCTAGAGGACAAAGATCCCAAGACTTTTTCTGACCTTTCCAAAGCAATCAGGAGAGATCTATGCTACTCATAATTTTTTTTAATCCACTGACCTCTTTGTGGGGAGGGAAGAAGAATAGACTCCTTGCTTATTCTGTGAAGGCACACCGAAATAGGACATTAAGATTACCTGTCAGTTTTGACTCCGCTGATGTATTTCTAGCAATTGCCAGCTACACGGCTCATTTCTTTGAGGTGATGTGCCTTTTGACAGATTGCTCCACTGTATTTTTTGTAGGTGATGTACCTCCACCCTTCCAAGATTCGTTAACTAAGGAATCAAAGGCTTTTATTTACATATATGCCCTTAGAATAAACTATAGGTAGGCATATTTTTCTCCCAAGCCTCACTTCTCAGTAGATCACTTCAAATGCAGAATTCATTAGACAAGAAAATGCCAACCTGGTAATGTTTCACTGAAGTAATCATATTTCCATTACCTTTCCCAAACTTCAAGGCAATTTAGCTCAAAAAAAACAGACAAATGGAAAGTTTGACTCTGTGTGTGTTCTCATGTGTTTCATTATTGAAGAATAACGGGATATCATTGGAAAATAAAGATAGGAGAGGGGTTACAAAAAAGGGGGGAAAAGATCTTTCTACATAAAAATACCCTTGTAAGTCACCAATACTTAGAAAATACGTGGCATTTAGACATTTAGAAATTAAAAGCCCCAGCTCCCCCTCAAAAAATAGTTCTTAAAACTAAGCAATATATATTACTAAAGAATTCCATTTACATTACTTTGCAGTATTAAGCTTTATACAAATAAATATGCCTTGCTCTATAATTACTCCTATAAAACAACGAAGGCCTGAAAATGCCTGAAACACTAATGAAACATGAAGTAACTTTTCAAAACTAGACAGGTTTTATTGAAAATAATTTCAGTAGTTCTTGTTACTAAAATATTTCATATTTTAAAATGTCTACATTGGGGTTGAGAGATAGTACATTGGTAGGGTGTTTACCTTGCACAAATCCAACCCGGGTTCAATGCCCAGCACACCATATGGCCTTGCCATGAGTCATCCCTGAGCACAGCAAAGGAAGAAGTCCTAAGCCCCACAAAAATGTAGCCCCCAAAACAAAAAGTCTACGTTACATCTTTTATACAATTTTATCCAGAAGACATTTTATATTGAAGGATATTTTCATGATGTGTTTTTGCATGAACTGAACGACTTAAGTAAAGCAGAATCATAAAGTATACAAAAAGTATATATAAATCTATTTGATTTACGTTTCACATTACCTTTCTACATCATCTGCCCCTGGATCTCCAATAAAAATCCTTGCGTTTGAATATCTTCATCGTCGCCAGAAGACAGTTTCTAGAGCGTTGGAAAGTTGTCGCACTAATACACACACAAGATGAACTGGCACAGGGCAGTTTAGGAAGACACAGGAGATCGGGTGTTTTATTACTTCTGTACCAGATCTTTATTTCTAGGAGGTAATTCATAAATTTTTAATCCTGCTTGCATTCTTCAGCAACAACAGAAGGACTACTCCTGACCCAATTCAACATCTTTTTTTATCAAAGTAGTGGCAATAATTTTAATGCACAAGAGGAGCAGGCTATTCTATTATCTTTTGGGTGAGCACTAATCACATTTTGAAGTATAATTATTTCCTCAAATAATAAATATTGAGATCATCTTCAGATCCATAACAGGTTTTGTTCTTTAAATTCAGGGTTTCAGACAACATACAGATACTGTGAATGGCTTTTCGTGGTGTAAGATTATGCCTCACTAAATTATAGCATTTCACTAATTGAGAGTGGTTTTTAATCTCTCCTGTTTAGCAACATAAATTCTATGTTATTAGCACTGCTCAGAGAAGAGAGAGAATTTCCTAATACTTGATACCAGTAAAAAAAAAAAAAAGAACTCATTTACCACAGCAGCATAAATGAATCTATACCCCACTTATTATTCTACAAATCATATAATGAATGGTTTGCACAAAAAAGGCTGCCTTTGAGTTTATTGTGTCAGTTGTGCCTCAAACAGACCACATGCTGAAAACCCAAATTAAGACAATATGTAAACAGAAAAACAAAAAAAAAGCACTATACCTTTTACTTTTGTAACTGGTTTCACCTCAGAGTGAGAGTCTGATGAAAGGAATAATTCCTTCTAAAGGGTTTTATTTTGCAAATTCAATCCATAGGGGTTCGACAACTTATTAATCTGTTCTAACCACTAAATACTCAAATTTGAAATTCAAGTGCAAAAATATAAATAAATGTATACATAAAATAGCTATGATGTTCATTTTGTTAGTATAATGAGCTTTAGTAGGCGGAGAGAGAGCTCAAAGGACTACACATGTGGTTTGTATGCAGGAGGCCAGGATTCGATTCAATGCACCACCTGTTCCCTTGAGCACCTCTGGGAGCAACTCTGGAGCACGGAGCGGGGAGGAGCCCCTGAGAACTGTCAGATGTGGCCCCAAAACAAAAAAGATTTTTTTTAAAGCATACAAAAATTAAGCTTTAGTAAATAAACTGCAATATATATTTGGGGGGGCACACTCAGTGGCACTCAGGGATTACTTTTGGCTCTGTGCTCAGAAATTGCTCCTAGCAGGTTCGGGGACCCTATGGGATGCCTAGAATTTGAACCAGGGTCAGTCCTGGGTCAGCCATGTGTAAGGGTATCATTCTGGCCCCACACAATATTTTAAAATAAGAAGCAAGCCAGGAAGTAACTGGGATGATCAAAAGCAGAGTCCAAGGGCCAGAGGGATAGCACAGTGGTAGGGCGTTTGCCTTGCACACAGCGTAACCAGGACAGACAGTGGTTTGAATCCTGGCATCCCATATGGTCCCCCAAACCTGCAGGAGAGATTTCTGAGCTCAGTCAGGACTAACCCCTGAGCGCCACTATCAGTATGACCCAAAAAAAAAAAAAAATTCATGAAAGCAAGAGTCTATTGACTCTGATATCAATTACTTATGTTTTCATCATGATCTGAAATCAAAAACACAGATTTCAGGCCTTTATTCAAATTCTCCTTTATCTTAGGTTAAAAAATATAGTTAATATCTCTGAGGGGGCTTGGGAGATTGCACAGCAGGTAAAGAACTTTCTTGCACTTGCCTTACATGTAGATTCAACGGCACCACCAAATATAATACCCCTATGCATCACTACGAATGACCCCTGAGCACAACCTATTGTGGCCCAAAAAAGAACTATTTATATAATATATTATATGTTGGGACCAGAGCTATAGCACAGCAGTAGTGGGCCAACTATGGATGGACCCAGGTTCGATTCCCAACATCCCATATGGTCCCCCAAATCTGCCAGGAGCGACTTCTAGCGCAGAGCCAGGTGTGACCCAAATATATATAGATTAGATTAGATCAGGGGTCTTCAAACTTTTTAAAGTGGGGGCCGGATTACGGTCCCTTAGAGAGCTGGGGGCCAGACTATATGAGCTACTAATTCCTACTCACACTGCACATATCTTTTTTTTTTTTTTTTTTTTTTTGTTTTTGGGCCGCACCCGGCATTGCTTAGGGGTTACTCCTGGCTGTCTGCTCAGAAATAGCTCCTGGCAGGCACGGGGGACCATATGGGACACCGGGATTCGAACCAACCACCTTTGGTCCTGGATCGGCTGTTTGCAAGGCAAACGCCGCTGTGCTATCTCTCCGGGCCCTTTAAAGGGCTTTTTTTTTATTTGTTTTTTTTTTTTTTTTGGTTTTTGGGTCACACCCAGCTGTGCTCAGGGGTTACTCCTGGCTGTCTGCTCAGAAATAGCTCCTGGCAGGCTCGGGGGACCATATGGGACACCGGGATTCGAACCAACCACCTTTGGTCCTGGATCGGCTGCTTGCAAGGCAAACGCCGCTGACTGCACGTATCTTATATAAATAAAATGAAAACCATTTATAAACAAACAGATCACACACCAGTATTTCAATGGGAACTGTGGGCCTGCTTTTGGCTAATGAGATGGTCAATGTCCGGTTCCATATTTGTCACTGCCAGCCGTAACAAGTGATGCAAGTGGGCATCAGTTAATCTTGATCTGGTTGGAGATTTCAGATGTTTCATTCTTGAAAAAGTGTGTTCACAGGCATAAGTGCTACCAAAGATGGTGACCATTTTGAGTGCATGGTTCCTGATATTTGGATATACACTGAGTGTATATGCTGGCAGGTATCTTGGCAACCAAACAGCGCTCACTGCTGGCGGGCTGGATCAGACTCCTCTGCGGGCCGCATGTGGCCCGCGGGCTGTAGTTTGAAGACCCCTGGATTAGATTATGTTGTATTCTCTCTATATAACATATTTTATAACATATATTTTTATTTATATATATTCCCAAAGAAAAAAGAAAAGGAGATTCAAAGAAATCTGAGAATATGTGTGAACATTCACAAAGAAGTACATTTAAAGGGCAGCCTCCGCTTTGGTTTAACCAATTACTGCATATCCAATTGCAAAATCAATCGCCTAATAGTATCAGTAAAAATATTTTCGGTCTATTGTCACTTTGTGACTCTGCAAATTTCTCCCTGTCGCTGTTCCCTCAATGCAGAAAACTCTGGCTGAAGTTCTTTTCCAATCTTGACATTGTCTAAGTCTTAGCAGAGAGTTCCAGTAAATCAGACGCTTTGTTTTCCATCTTCTTCAGAACATGTAAGATTTACTGCTGACTTTCTAAGCAATTGGGAAGCCAGACCTGGACAATGAAAATACCTCAAAGCCAGTACATTCTACTTCTCATTCGCATTCACAGCTGCCAGCACCTACCCAGGAGAAAGAAGGCAGGAGGGGAGGAAAAAGTGTGGAGGGGCAAGGTACTCCTTTAAGGCTGGGGGTGGCACTCAGTCCTTTGCCCACAATCTGCTGACTAGAATCAGGTCAGAGACCCTAAGAAGGGGTCCTCACACTTTTTAAACAGGGGTCTAGTTCACTGTCCCTCAAACCATTGGGGGGACGAACTATAGTAAAATACAAAAATCATAAACAAATTTCTATGCACACTGCATATATCTTATTTTGAAGTGAAGAAACAAAATGGGAACAAATACAATATGTGGCCTGCGGGCCGTAGTAGTTTGAGGACCACTGCTTAGACATTGGGAAATGAGATCTATCTTTGCACTACGACAATAGCAGAAAAATAAAGGAATGATTGTGTATCCATAAAACATATACTATTACGATACAATTTTTGTTTCAATTAAAATGATAACAATAATAAACGACTTCGTAACAAATAAGGAAGTGCCAACAGGACTTGATGCAATCATCTAGACCCAAGAAAGGAGCGGGTTGGTCGTTTCAGGTCTAGAATGTGCTGAGACTTGAATTAGCTGCCAGCCACTGAGTACATGATGGGAAAAAAACTATCTATATGAGTGGAAGAGCTTAAAGGGAAATAAATACTTGGGGAAAAGAACTATCCATAAAAAAGAATTATGGTGCATAGAAAGCCAAGCACATTATCGGGATTGGAGACATAAGTAAGCAGACTGAAACACATACTTTGTAGTATAAGAGGTCTAGTTGAATCCCCAGCATGCAGAGTCCCCAAGAATCTCCAAGAGCAGGGGTCTTCAAACTTTTTAAAGTGGGGGCCGGATTATGGTCCCTTAGAGAGCTGGAGGGCTGGACTATATGAGCTACTAATTCCCACTCACATTGCACATATCTTATATAAATAAAATGAAAACCATTTATAAATAAACAGATCACGCGCCAGTATTTCAATGGGAACTGTGGGCCTGCTTTTGGCTAATGAGGTGGTCAATGTCCGGTTCCATATTTGTCACTGCCAGCCGTAACAAGTGATGCAAGTGGGCATCAGTTAATCTTGATCTGGTTGGAGATTTCAGATGTTTCATTCTTGAAAAAGTGTGTTCACAGGCATAAGTGCTACCAAAGATGGTGACCATTTTGAGTGCATGGTCCCTGATATTTGGATATACACTGAGTGTATATGCTGGCAGGTATCTTGGCAACCAAACAGCGCTCACTGCTGGCGGGCCGGATCAGACTCCTCTGCGGGGCCGCATGTGGCCCGCGGGCCGTAGTTTGAAGACCCCTGTCCAAGAATGAACCCTAAACTCAGAGCTGGGAGTAGCTGCTAAAAATGAACACAGGCAGCTTAAAAATCTAAGGCATTGGGGCCAGTGTGATAGCACAGCAGGTAAAGCATTAGCCTTGCATGTCGCAGACCCAGGTTCAATCCCCATCTTCAGAGGGTCCCCCAAGCCTGCTAGGAGTGATTTCTGAGTGCAGATACAGGAATAACCCCTGAGCATCACCTAGTATGGCAAAAAAAAAAAAAAGGATAAAATTCAGAGAGATAGCACAGCGGTGTTTGCCTTGCAAGCAGCCGATCCAGGACCTAAGGTGGTTGGTTCGAATCCCGGTGTCCCATATGGTCCCCCGTGCCTGCCAGGAGCTATTTCTGAGCAGACAGCCAGGAGTAACCCCTGAGCAATGCTGGGTGTGGCCCAAAAACCAAAAAAAAAAAAAAAAAAAAAAGAGAGGTCAGAGTAATAGCACAGTGGTAGGGTGTTTGCCTTACATGTGGATGATCCAGGATTTTTTGTTTGTTTTTTGGGCCACACACCTGGTGATGCCCAGGAGTTACTCCTGGCCATGCGCTCAGAGAGAGAGAGAGAGAGAGAGAGAGAGAGAGTTAGAGAGAGAGAGAGTTAGAGAGAGAGTTAGAGAGAGAAAGGCAAAATGCCTACCCCAGAGACAGGGGGGGGTTGGGGGGGGGGGGGGGGAAATGGGGACATCAGTGTCTGGAAAGGTGCCCTGGTGAAGGGTGGTGTACATTCTATGACTGAAGCCCAACTAGAAACAATCCTCTAACCACGATGCTTAAATAACGCAATAAAATAAAATGAAATGCTATTTGTTTAGAAATTATATGTAGAGTTCTACATGTTCTATATGTTTTTAAAATTACATTTTTTGGTAGGGTAAACCCATTCAATCTGTCAGTTCTCTTATTTGTTTGTTTTTGGTCCACACCCTGTGGCACTCAGGGCTTACTCCTGACTCTGCACTCAGAAATCAATCTTGGCAGGCTCAGGGAACCATTTGGGATGCTGAGGATCGAACCCACTTTTAACAGGTGGCCCAAAAACCAAAAAAATAAAATAAAATAGGGGCTGGTGTAGGATAGCACAGTGTAGGGCATTTGCCTTGCATGCAGATAACCTGGTACAGACTCGAGGTTCAATCCCCAGCATCCCTAAGTCTGCCAGGAGCAATTTTTAAGTGCAGAGCCAGGAGTAGCTCCTGAGTGCTACCGGATATGACCCAAAAAACAAAAACAAAATAATTTTTAATAAATAAAATAAAATAAACAAAATATCTAAGGCTGCAATGTGTGCCCCCTCCATTTTTATCTTGATTGATTGATTGAGTTGAATTTTGGGCTACACCCAGCAGTGCTCAGGAGTCACTCCTGGCTCTACACTCAGAAATCGCTCCTGGCAGGTTCCCCCCAAATTTTTAAAGTGAGGGCTGACAGTGATTTTAAAGTGATAGTACAGTGGACAGGGTATTTGCCTTGCATTGTGGCCAACCTGGGTTAAATCTCAAGCATTCCATATGGTCCCCTGAGCCCCCTAGGATATGAGTCCCTGAGCACAGCCAACTACAGCCGCAAAACAAGCAAACCAAGCAACCCAAAAATCCAAGGAAGGAGTTGGGAAAGTTTCAGATATTAACACTTATTTTATAGATAACATGGTTTAACTATTATGTTTGCAATGATTTCTTTAGACAAATAATATAAGTTCAAAGAACTAAATTCAAATAAGGAATGTATCATTTTAAAATTTAACTAAGAGGGCCAGAGAGAGAGCACAGCAGTAGTACATTTGCTTGTAACGTGGCCAACCCAGGATGGACCCGACTTTGATTCCTGGCATCCATATGGTCCCCAGAGCTTACTAGAGCCAATTTCTGAGTGCAGAGCCAGGAATAACCCTAAGCGCTGCCAGGTGTGGCCCCAAAACATGTGTGTGTGTGTGTGTGTGTGTGTGTGTGTGTGTGTGTGTGTGTGTGTGTGTGTGTGTGTGGTGTATATATATAGGGAGCTGAGGAGATGACTCAAAGCCCCAGGCTCAATTCCCTTGCTCCATATGGTCCCAAACACCAAACCAGAATATATCTTATGAACATCACAAGGTATGGTTCTAAAAAGCAATCCCTCCTTCCATATAGTCCCCAAACTAAATAATTTTAAAAGATATATTTTACAATGACCATATTTAAATTAACACCGAACGTCTAACATATAGAAACAAATAAAAACTATTTTTTCTAGTGCCAGGGATCAAACCCAGACCTCTATGCATGTAAGATTAGTATTTTACCAACCTAGCCATAGTAGCGCTTCCTCAAATATAAACTTTTAAACTCTAATGAACAACCAACCAGTTGTTACCAGGAAAACGAGGAGAAAAAGTCATGACTAATCAGGCCAAAGGTCACCCTTGCCTGCTTTCTGGGTGGAAGTTAAACTTTTTGGTGAGGAATGTAAAAGTTACTCGTGACTACAGCTTTGAAAGTTGCTACCTAACAGTGCTTAGAAGTCATGCAGTGAGGGCCTGAGAGATAGCAACAGCGGTAGGGCATTTGCCCCGTATCCCATATGATCCCCCGAGAGCGATTTCTAGCACAGAGCCATGATTAACCCCTGAGCACCGCTGGGCTGGCAGGAAGGAAGGAAGGAAGGAAGGAAGGAAGGAAGGAAGGAAGGAAGGAAGGAAGGAAGGAAGGAAGGAAGGAAGGAAGGAAGGAAGGAAGGAAGGAAGGAAGGAAGGAAGGAAGGAAGGAAGGAAGGAGGAAGGAGGGAGGGAGGGAGGGAGGGAGGGAGGGAGGAGGGAGGGAGGGAGGGAGGGGGAGGGAGGGAGGGGGGGGGAGGGAGGGAGGAAGGGAGGAAGGGAGGAAGGGAGGGAGGAAGGAAGGAAGGAAGGAAGGAAGGAAGGAAGGAAGGAAGGAAGGAAGGAAGGAGGAGGGAGGGAGGGAGGGAGGGAGGGAGGGAAGGAAGGAAGGAAGGAAGGAAGGAAGGAAGGAAGGAAGGAAGGAAGGAAGGAAGGAAGGAAGGAAGGAGGAAGGAGGAAGGAAGGAAGCGAAAGGAAGAAGGAAGGAAAGGAACGGAAGGAAGTCAGCAGTGTCAGGGAATCAAAACCTATGAATCCTACATGCACAGATATGCACTCCAGCCCTTTGAGGCATGTTTTGTTACTTATACAATGCAAAGTTTACTTCTGATTTTTAGTAATTAATTTGTTTTTGGTTTTGCGTCACACCTGGTGACGCTCGGGGGGGGGGGGGGGGTTACTCTGACTGAAACTCCTGGCTGTCTCAGAGAACTGTTACCCCTCCCAGGGGCAAAATGCTAATCTTAACCTGATGGTCAGACCAGCCCACTGCTGGGAGGGGGTCTGTGGTTAGTAATGAATGTCTGGGGAGTGAGAAAGAGGACAAGAAGCCTCAACAGGAAAAAGCAGGATGGAGAGAAGGGAGACAGCTTGGGTGCAGAGAGGTTGTTTATCTTAGAAGCCATGTGAAGCTATGCCATGGCAGTTAGGGCCTTATAATGAAGCTTCGTTGTCTTTTGAAATCTGACAGCTATGGATCATTTCTTCGCTGTTACCCTGAACCCTCAGACGTGCTTGCCTAAAGGGGCTGCGGGAGTGCCAGGCCAATCCATGCACCCACCAAGGACTTATAATTAAATATTTAACACAACAAGATACCATATGGGATGTTGAGAATCGAACCGGGTCCGTCCTGTGTCAGCTGTGTGCAAGGCAAACACCATACCGCTGTGCTATCGCTTTGGCCCCAATAAAGCACTAATTTTAAAGACCAATCATTTGTGGAAAGCTCAGCTAAGCTAACTTGATTGCATTTTGCTTTTATTGAGTTTTCTAGATAATGTATTTTACAAATTAATGGCCTGTAGCAAACAACTCCATGCAGGTCTTATCAGCATGTACTCTTCTCTGTTCATATTTAATTAAAGTAGGTAGTTACTTTTCAGATTTTAAGACATAAGACCATCACACAAAGTAATCATACCTCACACGAGTTTAAAAAAAAATAGGCAAATAAACATCTAATTATTTTCTCCCAGTCCTCACTTTATTACAGTGGTCTGCTACCAGCCCATGATATATTCCTGTCATCTTATATCTCTAGGCTTCCTTATTTACAAATAGGTGACAATTATTTGTCCTGAAAGCCAATCTGGAGAATTTATGAATGCTGATACTTGGGAAATATCTTGAATTCCCAGAATAAGCTTCAATATCCACCAAAGATACAGCTATTGGTTAGGTCTGTGATTTCAGCCTGTCTTGGTCAGTAGGCTTAAAATGTTGAGAGCCACTGGTTTATACCACTGCTATGCTAATATTAATTTGAAAACGTGACATTGGATTAAGTACTAGTAAGCAGCATAATGTACTTTAGACCAAGGAACATTGTCAAGAATGCTATGTTAGGGGCCGGAGAGATAGCATGGAGGTAAGGTGTTTGCCTTTCATGCAGAAGATCATCGGTTCAAATCCCGGCATCCCATATGGTCCCCCGTGCCTGCCAGGAGCAATTTCTGAGCATGTAGCCAGGAGTAACCCCTGAGCACTGCCGGGTGTGACCCAAAAACCAAAAAAAAAAAAGAAAAAAATGCTCTGTTAGAGGCTGGAACGATAGCACAGTGATAGGGCATAGGGCATTTGCCTTGCATGCAACTGACCCAGGATGGACCCCAGTTCGATCCCTGGCGTCCCATATGGTCCCCTGTGCCTGCCAGGAGTGATTTCTGAGCGCAGAGCCAGGAGTAGCCCCCTGCCTGTCATGGGGTGTGGCCCAAAAACAAACCAAAAAAATCTATGTTAAGACCCAAAGGAATAGTACAGTGGCTTAGAGCACTGGCATATACTCATGGATTTAAGGCCATGGGGTCTTTGTATAGTATGTTCTAACAGCCCAGCTCTGCTGTGAGCCTGACACCTCTGCTGCCTCTGACTTCCTGTGCTGTAATCAATTTCTGACCACATTATGGCCAGTTTGTCGAAGGTCCACAGAAAGGGACGTGCCCCCAGCAACATGGCTCCTAACAAGAAGAGGGGCAGACCAGAGCCAGAAAGTGCAACACTTGGTGAACCCATTATGAACACCATGATCACCCTAACAAATATAATCTGCATAGTTCTGTAAAGACTGTCACCCTTAGATAGCCTGTGTGAGCACCCACCAAATGAGTGCAAATCTCAGGGAATACCAGGGCAGACTGCGTGTGGGTCATCCCTGATATGCAGCCTGAGTGGATGCCACAGTCAGGCAGATAAGCAATCCCCTGGCCATCAGACCAACAAAGAGAAGGGTGAAGGAAGTGAAAAATAAAAACAATGCTGAATTAAGACCACTTTGCCTGGCAAGCAAAGTATTGCAGGTATATAGTTAAGGAGGCCTTAGTAATGAACTTTTGGAAATAAAAATAAAAAGCAGGGATCAGAGAGATAGCACAGTGATGGGGCATTTGCCTTGCATGCAGCCAACCTCGAATGGACCTATGTTTGATCCCCGGCATCCCATATGGTCCCTCCAGCCTGCCAGGAGCGATTTCTGAGTGCACAGCCAGGAGTAACCCGTGAGCACCACCGGGTGTGACCCTTTACAAAAAAAATAAATAAATAAAAAATAAGGGCCCAGAGAGATAGCACAGCGGTGTTTGCCTTGCAAGCAGCCGATCCAGGACCAAAGGTGGTTGGTTGGAATCCCGGTGTCCCACATGGTCCCCCGTGCCTGCCAGGAGCTATTTCTGAGCAGACAGCCAGGAGTAACCCCTGAGCACTGTAGCAGGACAGCCCCTGAAGAGGTTGACTGATGGAGGGATGGAGAATGAGGCCCTTTTCTTCCAGCTCGGAGCACGTGTCTGCCACCCTGTCTAGCCCACGGTTCTGAGGTGAAACGGCGGGTAAACAGCTCGCAGACAATCAGGCTCGTGGAAATATTTGCTTTATTCGGATGGACAAAACTGAAGTCCAAAGACTCAGATTCAGTTCCAGCCAGCAAAAGCCTCTCGCCTTCCACAGACCCTTGCTCTTATAGTCCAGAGTCAGGTCCCACCCAATGGTGGGATCAGATACCAACCAATGGTGGAAGCAGAATCAGGTCCTACCCTAGGGTGGGGGCAGAATGCCAGGTCACACCCTAGGGTAGGGCACAATCACCTAATCAGATTAGGGTGAGCAACATAGTAATCCCCCAAAATATTTACATACACAACAAGCACCACCGGGTGTGACCCAAAAACAAAAACAAACAAAAAATAATATAAAAAAAAACATAAGAAGAAATTGCTGGGCCTGGAACTATAGTACAGAGGGTAGGGTGCTTGCTTGCCTTGCATTCAGCAAATCTGTGTTTAGTCCCCAGCATTTCATAAGTCCTACGAGCATTGACAGGAGTAATACCTGAGTCTGTAGAGCCAGAAGTAACCTAAAAGTATCAATAAGTGTGGTCCAAATTTGAAAAATAATAATTTGGGGCCGACAAGATAACATGGAGGTAGGGCATTTGCCCTGCATGCTGAAGGACAGTGGTTCAAATCCTGGCATCCCATATGGTCCCCTGAGCCTGCCAACTGCAATTTCTGAGCATAGAGCCAGGAGTAACCCCTCAGCACTGCCAGGTGTGATCCAAAAACAAAAACAAAAAAAAAAACATAAGAAAAATAATAATTTAAAGGAAGAAAATATTGTTCAGTCCTAAAGTAACCAAAAGGCATGAAGACCACACCTGAAGATAGATCCCCTTCAGAAAAGAAAAGGAAAAGAAAAAAGATCGTGATGAGATTTGAAAAGATCAACAGTGCCAAGTTTTCCATGTGAAAATGTCCAGATTAATCTTTATGGAAAGAACTCCAGGCCAAGACCATTTGGAGAAATTGTCTTTAACCTGCTCCCAAAAACCCTTCAAAGCTTTCTTGTTTCTTATAAGCTTATGTTCTCTTGAATATGTATAAATCTTCCTCTCTATGTTTTTATCTGTTCTGGAGAGGCCTGTGTTCTCTTGAACACATATTCCTCCCTTCCTCTCCCCTCACATCTTTCAAAATAAATTTCTTTCAATAAAAGCTATCTTGCCCCACTATTTTATCTCCTCTTGAAATTCTTTCCTGAGAGAAAAGGTGACGGTCCTAGAATGCCTGTGCCAACTTAAGGACTAAATTCTAAATTTTCTTTTCCTAACAGGAGCATTTCCTGTTCCAGTGTGAGTTCATGGCTCACCCCCCCCCCAAAGTTGGTGGCAGTAATAATCTCCCATGCTGGATAAAACAAGGGGACCCCAGGTGTAGATTGATAGATGCCTCCTGGGACTGACAGGATGTGAGTGTCCAGGCCCCATAGGTGTTTGCAGCAGACTAGCACTGTAACAGTCTGACCCTTGCCAGTCATGGTTCCATGTTGTATATGAAGACATCCAAGAAATAAATAAGTCTAGCGAGAGTTGATAGGCCATGGAGAGTGGAGGAAAGAGAAGACTTAAGAACTCTTTTTTTTTTTTTTTTTTTTTTTTTTTGGTTTTTGGGCCACACCCAGCGTTGCTCAGGGGTTATTCCTGGCTGTCTGCTCAGAAATAGCTCCTGGCAGGCACAGGGGACCATATGGGACACCGGGATTCGAACCAACCACCTTTGGTCCTGGATCAGCTGCTTGTAAGGCAAACGCCGCTGTGCTATCTCTCCAGGCCCCGACTTAAGAACTCTTAAATGGAATGACCTGAACTCAGGCAGCAGCAAATAACTCTTTGCTGATGAGGATCCTCTATTCACTCTTTGCCTGCCATCTCCACTGGAGGAAGCTAATCCACAGAGACTTTGCCCTGACTTCCTCTTCCCTTCACACACTCCCTTTGAGAAGTAAAGACCCACAGCCGCCCGGAGAGATGAAGTCATGAAATTTTCCTATACGTGGATGGACATGGAAACTGTTATGCTGAGTGAAATAAGTCAGAGGGAGAGGAATATACATAGAACAGTCTCACTCAGCTGTGGGATTTAAGAAAAATAAAAGTATTGTAATAATATCCAGAGACAATAGAGACGAGGACGGAATGGACCAGCCCATGACGTCAAGCTTACAACAAAGAGTGATGAGTGCAGTTAGAGAAATAACTACACTAACAACTACCATGACAATGTTAAATGAGTGAGAGAAGTAGAATCTCTGTCTCAAATACAGGCAGGAGGTATAGGAGGAGGGAGAAGGGATGCGTTGGTGGTAGGAATGTTGCTCTGGTGAAGGGGGGGGTGTGTTCTTTTTATGACTGAAACCCAACTATAATCATGTTTGTAATCAAGATGCTTAAATAAAGATCTTATTTAAAAAAAAAAGAGAGAGAGAAGTAAAAACCTGTTTAGGTTTGATTAGCATTAGATATCTGCCCTTCCTCTCATAGTGACTGACCCTGAACAATAAATATTGTACCTGAAGGATAGATAGTCAGAGAGTTCAATCCATAAGGCTGGGAGTCCCCTAACCTCATGCCTTTGTCTATTCTTGTTTTTAGAATCCTATAATCCTGGACTGGACTCCAGAAATCCTAAGTGATCCAGATGAACAGAACAGAGGTGAAAACACTCCTTTTTCATGGCTACCTCCCTTGCTCCCCACTTGAACAAGGCATCTGAAACTCCAAACTTTTTATTCTTTAGAATCTTTCATTCTGAATAGAGTATCGGTCTCAAAGACAGGCAAGGGGTGGGGGTTGGAAGGTGATGGGGAGCATTGGTGGTGGGAAGGTTGCCCTGGTGAAGGGGGTGTGCTTTTTAGGATTGAAATCCAACTACAAGCATGTTTACAATCATGGTGCTTAAATCAAGATATTATTTTTTAAATAAATAAAGATAAATTCAAAAAAATTTAAAAACAGAATCTTTCGTTCTAGCTGCATTATTATATTTGGGGCTATTTTTTTCTTCCTTATTGAAAGCATTTAATTTTACACTTAAACTAACAGGTTGGGACCAGAGCAGTAGCATAGAGGTAGGGCACTTGCCCTGCAAGCAGTAGATACATAGAGAAAAACACAGGCAGAGCACTCAATGCCATTGAAGCTAAAGACATCTTCAAGAATGAAACATTACTTGCCCAGCAAGTGGAAGCAAATATAAACAAATGGAACTCTGTTAAAGTGGGTTCGATCCTCAGCATCCCAAATGGTTCCCTGAGCCTGCCAAGATTGATTTCTGAGTGCAGAGTCAGGAGTAAGCCCTGAGTGCCACAGGGTGTGGACCAAAAACAAACAAATAAGAGAACTGACAGATTGAATGGGTTTACCTACCAAAAAAATGTAATTTTAAAAACATATAGAACATGTAGAACTCTAAGATAATTTCTAAACAAATAGCATTTCATTTTATTTTTATTGCGTTATTTAAGCATCGTGGTTAGAGGATTGTTTCTAGTTGGGCTTCAGTCATAGAATGTACACCACCCTTCACCAGGGCACCTTTCCAGACACTGATGTCCCCATTTCCCCCCACCCACCCCCAAACCCCACCTGTCTCTGGGGTAGGCATTTTGCCTTTCTCTCTCTAACTCTCTCTCTAACTCTCTCTCTCTCTAACTCTCTCTCTCTCTCTCTCTCTCTCTCTCTCTCTCTCTCTCTCTCTCTCTCTCTCTCTCTCTCCTTCTTGAGACTGTGGTTTGCACTATTGTTAATGAAAGGTGCCATTCATGCCACTTTATCCCCTTTCTGCACCCATTCTTGTCCAGAGTGATCAGTTCCAACTTTCACCGTCATAGCATACCTTCTCTACTCTAACTGCACTCACCGCTCTTTGTGGTCAGCTTCCTACAATGGACTGGTCCTCCAGACTCTCATCTCTACTGTCTCTGGATATTATTACCATACTTTCTTGTTTTTTCATATTCCACAAATAAGTGAGATTATCCTATGTCTATCCCTCTCCCTTGTTCTCATTTCACTCAGCATAATAATCTACATATTTATCCATGCACAAGCAAATTTCGTGACTTCATTTTTCCTAACAGCTGTTTCTTTAGCCATTCATTCATTGTCTGGCAACAATCTGGGTTGTTTCCAGATTCTGGCTATTGTAAGCAGTGTTGCGATGAATATAGGAGTGCAGAGGGCATTTCTGCATTGCGTTTTAGAGTTCCTAGGGTATATCCCTAGGAGTGGTATAGCTGGATCATATGGGAGCTCAATTTCCAGTTTTTGGAGGAATCTCCATATCACTTTCCATAATGGTTGAACTAGACAGCATTCCCATCAGCAGTGAATGAAAGTTCCTTTCTCTCCACATCCCCATCAGCACTGCTTGTTCTCATTCTTTGTGATGTGCACCAATCTTTGTGGTGTGAGATGGTACCTCATTGTTGTTTTGATTTGCATCTCCCCGATGATTAGTGATGTGGAGCGTGTTTTTCATGTGTCTCTTGGCTATTTGTATTTCTTCTTTTGAGGAAATGTCTGTTCATTTCTTCTCCCCAATTTTGAATGAGGTTAAATTTTTTTTTCTTGCAAAGTTTTATCAGTGCCTTGTATATACTGGCATATATATGTGTATATATATATATATATCAGTACTATATATATATATATACACACAAATATATATCAACCCCCTTTCTGATGAATATTGGGTGAATAGTTCCTCTCATTCCATAGGTAACCTTTGTATCTTAGGCACTATTTACTTTGAAGCGCAGAAGCTTCTCAGATTAACATAGTCCTATTTGTTTATCTTTGCTTCCACTTGCTGGGCAAGTAATGTTTCATTCTTGAAGATGTCTTTTGCTTCAATGTCATCGAGTGCTCTGCCTACGTTTTTCTCTATATATTTTATGGTTTCAGGTCTGTTTTCAAGCTCTTGAATCCGTTTTGATTTAACTTTTGTGTACTGTGTTAAAGAAAGTTCATATTTTTACATGTAGTTGACCAATTTTTCCAGCACCACTTGTTAAAGAGGCTTTTCTTGCTCCATTTTGTATTTCTTGCTACTTTATCAAAGTTGATAGTAAAGTTGTAGGCTCATCTCTGAGTATTCAAGTCTGTCTCTTTATTCCATGACCATGCTGTTTTAACAACTACTGCTTTGTAGTACAGTTTAAAGTTAGGCAAAGTGATTACTTTCATTTTTTTCCAAGGATTGCTTTAACTATTCATGAATGTTTATTACTCCATATGAATTTCAGGAGAATGTGGTCTTCTTCTTTGAAAAATATCATTAGCATTCTCATAGGGATTGCATTAAGTCTAGGAAGTATTGTCATTTCAACTATGTTAATCCTCTAATCCATGATCGGGGGTATATATTTTCTTTTTTTGTGTCCTCTTTTATTTTTGAAGCAGTGTTTTCTAATTTTCTTTATATGGGTCTTTCACCTCTTTAGTTAAATTGACTCCAAGATACTTGATTTTTGTTTGTTTGTTTTGGGGGTCACACCCATTGACACTCAGGGGTTACTCCTGGCTATGCGCTCAAAAACTGCTCCTGGCTTGGGGAACCATATGGGATGCCGGGGATTGAACTGCGGTTCGATCTAGGCTAGCACAGGCAAGGCAGATGCCTTACAGTACCCTGCGCCACAGCTCTGGCCCCTTAAATATCTTTTTATTCTCTTTCATTATTCGTGTATAGAAAAGCCTTGGACTTTTGCATATTAACATTAAATTTAGACTTTAAAAAAAATTGGGGGTCACACCCAGCAGTGCTCAGGGGTTACTCCTGGCTGTCTGCTCAGAAATAGCTCCTGGCAGGCACGGGGGACCATATGGGACACCGGGATTCGAACCAACCACCTTTGGTCCTGGATCGGCTGCTTGCAAGGCAAACGCCACTATGCTATCTCTCCAGGCCCTAGACTTCAAATTTTTTCTGTCACTTTCTAAAGTCTTTTGTTTCTAGAAGCTTTTTTGTAGAATCTTTAGGATTTTCTAGCTACAGTATTATTTCATTTGCAAACAATGAGAGCTTCACTTCTTCCTTGCCTCTGGGGATACTCTTACCTCCAGTACTATCCTGAATAAAAGTGCAGAGGGAACAACTTTGCCTTGTGCCAGATCTCAGGGGAAAAAGCCTTTTAGTTTTCCCACTTCAAGTGTAATGGTTACAATGAGTTTGTGATAAATGGCTTTGACAATATTGAAGAAAGTTTCTTCAATTCCCACCTTGTTGAGAGTTTTTAGCATGAAAGGTCTGGCCAGGAAACAGAAGAAGGTACTTTCTTTTTTTGTTTGTTTGTTTTGTTTTGTTTTGTTTTGGGGCCACACCCCGTGGTGCTCAGGGGTTACTCCTGGCTGTCTGCTCAGAAATAGCTCCTGGCAGACACGGGGGACCATATGGGACACTGGGATTCGAACCAACCACCTTTGGTCCTGGATCGGCTGCTTGCGAGGCAAACGCCACTGTGCTATCTCTCCGAGCCCAGAAGGTACTTTCTTTGCATGTGGCAGACCCAGATTCAATCTCCAGCACTACATTTTGTTCTCTGAGAACAAAGTCAGGAGTAAACCCTGAGCTCCATTAGATATGGCCCAAAACAAAACAAAACAAAGCGATCTGGAGCCAGAGCAGTAGTACAGTGGGTAGGACACTTTGCCTTGCATGTAGCTAATCCTGGCATACTACATGGTTCCCCAGCCCTGCCAGGAGTGATCCCTAAAAGCAAAGCCAGGAGTAAGCTCTGAGCACATCCAGATGTGGCCAAAATAAGTAAATAATAAACATAAAAGACAAAGGTTTCTGACTGAAGTGAAGAAACAGCTCCTAAGCATGTAGTAGGAACCAGAGCATGAATTTTACAATTAACAGCAGCCTTTTGGATATCAATCCTGGGCCATAAACATCAGTAGTGAAACTTAGTCTACTCACAGATGATAAGTGTAATTTAAGTGTGTGCCAGGCAGCATTACTGCAAGATACATGATCTACAGGGAAGCCAAGGCTCGAAGATGCTAATCCCAGCAAGGGAAGGAATCAGTAGACAGCCTTGGGAAAAAATAGCTCTGCCTGCAAAGGCAAACAAGCTTAACAGGCTAGGGCACATGCTTAGCCATCCAGAGGCCCAGCCTCCACCCCCAATGCAGAAGGCTTCCAGCTACAGCGTGCCTGAACAGGACAGCAAAAATTAAAACAAGCAAACACAAAAAGTCAAATGATAATATGTGGGATTCGTGGGATTGATTTGTTTCTACCTCACTCTGTCTGGTGACGAGCCTGGTGACTCGTTGGTTGGAAACATCTTGGAATGTAGCACCTTGGATTGATGTTGAGACCACCGGGTCCCACCTCTCCAGATGTGGTCATTTCCCTTAGATTAAATAACAAATCTAAGAGAAGGCTGGGTTGATGCTTGAAAGGGCCCATGGTATGCTTTGCATGTGGAAAGACTGGTTTCATCCCGTGGTGTTGCATAGCTCCCAAACATTCCTGGCAATGAATCCCAAGCCCCAAAGCACACAAAAGTCTGAGAGTGAAAGGGCAACGGTGAGCAGAGATGAGAAAGAAAGACAGAAAGAAGACACCCAGAGAAAGTCGCTAGATTGAAAAAGAACTGGTTGTGCCTATTCAAATGGGAGCACTGGAGAGCTCAGTAGTAGAGCACTTGCCTTGCAAGTTCTGCAGCACTGACGCTTTGAATTTGACCCCTACATTGTCCCACAAATAGCTCAGAGACTGAAGAGAAACTTCAAAGATCTCAGCACATGCTTGCATGCAGGAGGCCTGAGTTTGATTCCTGAGCAGTCAACCCAGAGCATCACCCCCAAACACGGCTGGGTAACTCCCCCAAATCACTCTCTTCCCCCAAAATAACTTCCAGTTAAGAAGACTTCACTTCCTTTTTCTGCCATTGTACAGCTATGCAGATCCTGACCTGCCCAGTATATCAGCTTTCGGTCCTCCCCTGAAAACCCCCAATAAAATGCTCTGATCTCAAAAGGGACCAGAGCACCAGTACAGCAAGTGTCATCCTTGTCTTACATGCTGCCAATCTGGGTTTAATCAATCAGGATTGTGCAAGCCACATGGGATGCAGTTAGCACGATTCATTGTGGCTAGCTGCCCCCACTCTGTGGCTTCCCTTTTGCAATGTGCCACCAACATGTTAGTAAGTAAGAGTAAAGTCACCCCACCAACAACACAGTCACAGTTTCCAGCCTTGAGTAGTCACATGTCCTTCTCACTCCTCTGAAGGTACCTGGTATTATGACTTGAATGTTTTCAAGCATAACCAACACAGATGCAATCTCTTTTGTGGAGCCAGCAGACAATCATGAAGTTACACAGACTTTGCACTGATGGCCACTGGGTAAGAGGGCTTTTCCGGCCATGTTGTGCCTTCCGAAATGGCTGCTCTGAATTACTTACAGCACCCAGTCTACCGTAGATCCATGGATTCTTCTTTTGGGGAGGGAAAACTCCACCTTTCATAGATCAGAGATTATTCCTGCCACTGGGTTAACTCCTGGTGTGCTTGGAAGACCATATGGAGTGCTGGAAATTTAACTCAGTCAGCCCCATGCAAGGCAAAAGCCCTCCTCTCTCTGGCCCCTCCCTTGGTCTTTCTATCCTTAGGGTTCTACTGGGGTTCTAAAGAATTGAATGTCTCCCAAATCCTGAATCCTTCCCCTCCTTGGTCTACAATTGCATTGCAGTCCTCTGATTTCCACTGTCTGGGCAACAGCAAAAGTTTTGATTTCATCCCTAATGTTTCTCCAATGTGCTCGCTTCGGCAACACATATACTAAAAATTGGAACGATACAGAGAAGATTAGCATGGCCCCTGCGCAAGGATGACACGCAAATTTGTGAAGCGTTCCATAAGAAGAAAAAAAAAAGATTCCTCCAATACCATGAGGTTTTATTTATGATACGGGCACACCCAGTGATGCTCATAGGTTACTCCTGGTTGTGCACCCAAGAATTACACCTGGCAGTGATTAGGGAGCCCCATGGGATGCCAGGTATCAAACCCTGGTCCCATAAGCAAGGGAAGCACCCTACCCGCTATAGTCTTTCTCCAATACCACCATGGACTTTCTAGCAAGCAACCTTCAGAAGTCCTACACTACCAATTAACATGACAATAATATATAAGAAATATATATAATATAAAAGAAATATAATGTCTGTCTCAGATACAGGAAAGAGGTTGGGAAGGAGGGATGGGGGACATTGATGGTGGGAATGTTGCACTGGTGAAGGGGGGGTGTTCTTTTTATGACTAAAACCCCACCACAAACATGTTTGTAATCATGGTATTTAAATAAAGACATTATTAAAAAAAAATAAATGACACAATAAAAAAAAAGTCCCCTGCTGATAAACTGACATGAGTTGTTTGAGATATAGCATTGATGGTGATTTTGTTTGTCTATTTGGTTTAGTTTGGGGGGGTTTGGGTGATTTTAGTTTGGGTTTGGGTTTAGTTTAATATATTTTTTGTTTTGTTTTGGACCACACCCAGTGACACTCAGGGGTTACTCCTGGCTATGCGCTCAGAAATTCTCCTGGCTCGGTGACTGCAGTTCATCCTATGTTAGTGCATACCCTAACCAATTGCGCCACCACTCCAGCCCCTAGTTTAATGGTTTTGTTTTTCTGTTTAGTTTAGTTGAGTTGAGTTGAGTTTGAGTCTTGAGGCCTCATCCAGTGGAACACAGGGGCTACTCGTGACTTTGTGCTCAGATTTGGTTATTGTGGTGTTTAGCATGAAGGAAGTATCAAGAATCGATCATGCTATGTGAAGCATGCATTTAGTCCATTGAGCTATATTTCTGATCCAGATTTTTTTCTTTGATCATTTTTACTTATTGATTTGGGGTAGGAAGAAGTGTTGAGTTACATGTGGCAGTGCTCAGGGATTACTCCTGGCTTTGTGCTCAGGAATAACTGAGCGAACATACGCAGGATAGAACCAGGGTCAGCCACCTGCAAGGCAAGAGTCTTAGCCTTTGTATTATCTCTCTGGCCTGACACCATAATTTTTCTTTTTTACTTTAATGTCACTCATATGTGGTACAAAAGTTGGGCTGAATTGAGTTATAGGCTTTCAGTGGTTTTTTTTTTGTTTGTTTGTTTTTGGGCCACACCCGGCAGTGCTCAGGGGTTACTCCTGGCTGTCTGCTCAGAAATAGCTCTTGGCAGGCACGGGGGACCATATGGGACAGCGGGATTCAAACCAACCACCTTTGGTCCTGGATCGGCTGCTTGCAAGGCAAACGCCGCTGTGCTATCTCTCCAGAGGGGTTCAGTTTTTTTAAACCCACTAACATTCATGAAATGTCATTCAAAAGTGACTTCCCATGTATGATTCCTTAAATCTATTATCATAACCAACCAGCTCTCCTCCTCTCTACTGGCTCTGTCTTAGCCTTTATTAAGTTGGGTTTTAATACATCATTCATTAAAAGGCTGGGGATATGGGTCAGTGGGAAAGTGCATGCATTGCATATTGGGACATGTTTCCAAGCCCCAGAATTGCTGAGGTTAGAGGAAGAGAAGACTGTACTCATTCATCAGTTACTCTGCCAGAGCATGCTAGGTAGGAAGGATCTAATAGAATTGGATGGAATTTCTGCCTCCTACGGTCTATTACATTAAAAAAAAATGACTTAAGGGCCTGAGTGATAGTACGATAGGTTGGGTACTTGCCTTGTACATTGGCTGACCCAATCTCTGGCATCCATTATGGTCCCTGAAGTCCCTCCAGGAGTGATCCTGAGCATAGAGTCAGGAATAAGCCCTAAGAACTGTAAAATGTGGCCCCCAAAATCAATTTAGAAAAGAGAAAGAAAGGTCTTAAGGTTTGAAACAAAAGGATAAGTCAAATGAAGTCGTGTAAATAAGTGAAATATTCTCTTTGTGGGCATACCCAATTTACTTCTGGCTCTTTGCTCAGGAGTGGTGATGGGGGGATAAGCAGTGCTAGTGATTGAATCCAGGTCAGCGGCTTGAAAGGAAAGTGCCCTATCTTTCTAGACCTAAGGGAGAGTTTCAATTCCAAAATATTACACTCCCTTTAATATCTTATAGCTGTGTAGGGCATGGGTCAGTATTAAAATCTTTGGGAACATGCATTCATGCTGGGGGTGGGCTGTTTACCACTCAGTGGTACCCAGGAGGTGCTCCTGGGTTGGTGTTCAGGGGTTACTCCTGGCTAGTGCTGGGAATCATTTAAATACTGGAATGGGATCCTGGGTCTCCAGACTGAGAAGCTTACTCTCAAATTTTGTTAGCTATCATCTTAGTCATAAGTGAATTTTAAGTACAAAAAACTTCCTACAATAGGAAGACATTTTTCACTAGTTTAGCCCATTCAATCAAAAACAATTTTGAAAAGGAAACATCTCAAATTATTTTAGGATTTGTGGTTGGGTTTTTTGTTTTTTGATTTTTTTTTTGGGTCACACCTGGCAGTGCTCAGGGGTTACTCCTGGCTCCATGCTCAGAAATTGCTCCTGGCAGGCACGGGGGACCATATGGGACGCCGGGATTCGAACCGATGACCTTCTGCATGAAAGGCAAACGCCTTACCTCCATGCTATCTCTCCGGCCCCTTGTTTTTTGATTTTTTTGGTTTGGGGGCCACACCTGGCGGTGCTCAGGGATTATTCCTGGCTCTGCACTCAGAAATCACCCCTGGCATGCTCAAAAGACCATATGGGATGCTGGGACTTGAACCAGGATCCGTCCTGTGCTAGGCAAATGCTCTACCACTGTGCTATCTCTCCAGCCCCTATTTTAGGATTTGTGAGATCAGAATTATAGTCCAGCAGGTAGAACATTTATTTGCCTTGCATGCAGCTAACTCAGGGTGGATTCCCAAAACCCCATTGGGGTCCCCTGAGCCTGCCAGGAATAAGCTGGGCACTGCCTGACATAGCTCCCCCAAATAAAATATTGTGATTTATATAAAAATAAATAGAAAATACAATTATGAATATACCTTGAATTTTGTGATTGTGATATTACATATCATAAAAATACATATTTTAAATTAAAGTAAAGGTACACTTTGATTTCTTTTAAAGTTTAAAAAGTCAAGGGAGGTGTGCAGATCTTATTCTTCAGAATTAAGAAAATCAGGCAGAGTGGGGAGGGAAGAAGCCTGAGCCAGAAGGCAGGAGGGCATAGATTCTTTCTCTATTTGGGTTTTTTTGGTTTGGGATCTCATCTGGTGCTTTGGAGGTTCCCCTTTTGTGGTGCTTGGGGTGGCAGGAGGTTCCAGGGATGAAGCCAGGTCTTCTGCATACAGAGTATGAGGACATCTCTGCACTATCTCCTAGGCCTGGGAATTCCTGGATGCCCATAGCAGAAGCAGAAGCCTCCTGAGTAGAATGGAACTTTACATCATGCTGTGATTATCCATCAAGCTCTAGTTATATAGCTTGTTCCATTAAGTGTATGATTATCCATCAAGTTCCAACTAAATTGCCTTCTAAATAAGGATGACCACATCTATCCTACCTCTCTTCACTGAGAAGACTCCTCTTGATTCCAACGTCACCTCCTTCCTGACCAGATGGAGTTAGGGGAACATTCCTTTAGGTTTTAAGAGAAACACTACACTATGGCCAGAAAGATAGAACAGAGGTTAAGACATTTGCCTTATACACAGCAGTTCTGTTTCGATCCTTTGCATCACCTGTAACTCCCAGGCATAGCCAGAGGTCACTCCTGGGCACAAAGTCAAGAATAACCCCTAAACACAACTGGGTGTGCCCCAAACAATGCCCACCTAGCCTGTTGTTATTTCATTGTTGCTGTTGTTTGTTTGTAAGGAGTTTCACCAGAAGTGCACACTAGAGAGTGGTCGTAGGGGTCTATAGGGGTCTGTAGCTAAACATACAGAGCTCACACCCTGTTGCATTGAATAATTAAGAGGCCCTTTGGATGGGCTTGGATGGAGGTGGATGGTGATGGAGGCCTTTCTCCTCCAGCTCAGGACCACGTGGCTTCACCTTCTCTATCAGCCAGCAGGTCTGCAAGTTCAGGTGATCTCAGAGGGTAGAAAACTCATCCACAGACAGGCTTCAGGAATTATCAGCTATATTTGCCCTGGCCAACATGTGTGGCCTATAATCTTAAACCTATTTAAGCATGGTCTTGTCAGCTTGCCCTGCATCTAGCTTCTTTCAGCCATCTCTCCTCCAACCTCCATCCATCCAAAATTCTCTTTTGACCTTCAGGCCAAATCTTTTGAAATCTCCCCAAGACCCTTCCCAGAAATGGGAGGGTCTTTCTTGTAGAAAGCTTACACAAAGAATAGGGATAGGGTTACAACACCCTACTTTCTCATAACTTGATTGGCCGAGGCACATTATAAGTATCCCACTCCCACCTAAAGTAGATCAAGGGGCCAGAGATGAACCTGGGTTCAATCCCCGGCATCCCATATAGTCCCCCCTGCCTGCCAGGAACAATTTCTGAGCATAGAGCCAGGAATAACCCCTGAGTGCTGCTGAGTGTGGCCCCAAAACAAGCAAAAAAAAACCAAACAAAACCCCAAACTAGATGGAGTTATCCAGTTACCGAAATGGCTCCTGGATTGTTCAAATCTGTAAGTGCTCTTCTACTGGCCTGACAAAGTGCTCAAATACCTTGTTTTGAGCTTTATTACTCACTTTATTGCTCTCCTTAAGTAATCTCCTTAAGAAATATTTTTCCCAGAAAGATAGTACAGCTGGTAAGGCACACGCCTGGCATGCTTGGACTGGACCCAGGTCCCAACCCTACCACCCTATAATGGTCCACCACGCCCAGCAGCACTAATTCCTGACTGAAAAACTAGAAGTTAATTCTGAGCACCTCTGGGTGTGACCCCAAATTGGAAAGAAAATCAGTTCAGTCATTTGGGGGGGAGATGTTGTCCAGTTTGTGCTTTTTTTTTCACTCTTTATATGATTTTTTTAAGCTTATTAGTTTAATGCAGTCCCATTTGCTTATCTTTGCTTCCACCCATTTGATCACTGGTGGTTCGTCCTTGAAGATGCCTTCAGCTTCAACGTCATGGAGAGTTCTCCTTGTTTTTCTCTATGTACTGTGGCTTTATATCTAATATCAAGGTATTTAAGCCATTTTCATTTGACTCATGTACATGGTATTAAAACAATGTCTGAGTTTAGACACTCTGAACTCTTCATATGACTTTTAAGTAAGACTTTAAAATTCACCAAGGATGGGTGCTCAAAAGGAGAAGAGTGTGTGTGTGTGTGTGTGTGTTGGCCTCACCCTTCTATGATCATGTGCTACTCCCTATTTTTCAAGTTTTCAACATTTCAGATGTCGCTTTCTAGGTTAAAATGCACCAAGGATGGATGCTCAAAAGGAGAGGTGTGTGTGTGTGTGTGTGTGTGTGTGTGTGTGTGTGCTTTCCAAGTTAAATGCACCAAAGATAAACTATCAAAAGGAGTGGATTTTGTGTGTGTGTGTGTGTGTGTGTGTGTGTGTGTAAGCCTCTGCTTTCCAGGTTAAAATGCACCAAAGATAAACCCTCAAAAGGAGTGTGTTGTGTGGTGTGTGTGTGTGTTGGCCTCACCCTTCTATGATCAGGTGCTACTCCCTATCAGATATTGCTTTGCAAGTGACATACTCTTATTTTCTTATTTTCCTTTGTCCAATGATCCCCAAAAGGTCGCAGACAGTGATAAGCTTTGAGAGCCAAGGCCTGGGGTCCCCTTATTCCTCTCTTCTCCAAGACTGCAGCAGAAGATAAGAGACCTGACTCTGGTTCCCTCCTGGTCCCTTCCAGGCTGCTGGCTTACCTAAACTGAAACACACACACACACACACACAGACACACACAGACACACACAAATACACACACACACACAAGATAAGAGACCTGACTCTGGTTCTCTTCTGGTCTCTTCCAGACTGCTGGCTTACCTAAACTCACACACACACAGACACACACACACACAGACACACACACACACACACACACACACACACAGACACACACACACACACACACACAAGATAAGAGACCTGACTCTGGTTCTCTTTTGGTCTCTTCCAGACTGCTGGCTTACCTAAACTCACACACACACACACACACACACACACACACAAGATAAGAGACCTGACTCTGGTTCTCTTTTGGTCTCTTCCAGACTGCTGGCTTACCTAAACTCACACACACACACACACACACACACACACACACACACACACACACGATAAGAGACCTGACTCTGGTTCTCTTCTGGTCTCTTCCAGACTGCTGGCTTACCTAAACTCACACACACACAGACACACACACACACACACACACACAAGATAAGAGACCTGACTCTGGTTCTCTTCTGGTCTCTTCCAGACTGCTGGCTTACCTAAACTCACACACACACACACACACACACACACACACACACACACACAAGAGACCTGACTCTGGTTCTCTTCTGGTCTCTTCCAGACTGCTGGCTTACCTAAACTCACACACACACAGACACACACACACACACACACACACACACAAGATAAGAGACCTGACTCTGGTTCTCTTCTGGTCTCTTCCAGACTGCTGGCTTACCTAAACTCACACACACACACACACACACACACACACACACACACACACACACACACACACACACACACACACACCTTCCCCAGCAGCCTGGAGCCCGGCCCGGGTCTCGAACCCGCGGAGCTCCGGGCACCTGGGCCTCCCGGGGGTTGTGGGCGTGGCCGCGGCTGAAAGTGGGCGGGGCCGGAACCCTTGCGCCGCGGGACCCGGGCGCGGCGGAAGGCGCAGGCCGGCGGACGACCCGGAAGTGGGGCGGAAGTGGGCGTGTCCGCGCCACGGGGGACCCATTTCCGGGCGCACCGCTTCCGGCGCAGGCCCCGGCCGGGACCCAAGATGGAGGCGCAGGCGCCGAGCCGCGCGGGCCAGGAGATGAGCCTGGCGGCCCTGCGGCGCCACGACCCCTACATCACCAGCATCGCCGACCTCACGGGCCAGGTCGCCCTCTACACCTTCTGCCCCAAGGCCAACCAGTGGGTCAGTCGCCGGGACGGGGCCCGGGTGTGGGGGTCGGGCCTGGAGGGCTGCGTGGAGGCGGCGGGCCGAGGGGGGAGGGAGGGAGGGAGGGAAGAGCAGGGCGACGGGGAGCCATGGGGGGCAGGCCCAAGGGGAGGGAGAGCCCGAGCCCAGGCCTGGGGGTCCAGAGGGATGTAGGGGGGAGGCCTGGTTAGTCTAGGCCCATCGCACCCCTCTGAGCCCTGAACCCCAACTTCTGCCCCACCCACCGCTCGGCTGCAGGGCCAGAAGGAGAGACAGGCAGAGAGAGAGAGAGAGATGGGCAGTGGGTAGTGGCCAGTTGGGTACCATCTTTAGAGAGACAGAGACAGAGATACAGAAAGAGAGGGAGATGGGGCAGTGGATAGCGACCAGTTGGGTATCAGCTTGAAAGACAGAGGGGGGGAGAGAGAGATGGGCCAGTGGGTAGCGACCAGTTGGGTACCATCTTTAGGGAGAGAGAGACAGAGAGATACAGAAAGAGAGGGAGATGGGGCAGTGGGTAGTGACCAGTTGGGTTCCAGCTTGAGAGAGAAACAGAGATAGACAGAAAGAGAGGGAGATGGGGCACTGGGTAGTGACCAGTTGGGTTCCAGCTTGAGAGAGAAACAGAGATAAGGGAGGGAGATGGGGAAGTGGGTAGTGACCAATTGGGTTCCAGCTTGAACGAGAGAGAGAGAGAGAGAGAGAGAGAGAGAGAGAGAGAGGGGGGGGGGGGGAGGGAGAGGGAGAGGGAGAGGGAGAGGGAGATGGGGCAGTGAGTATCGACCAGTTGGGTACCATCTTGAGAGAGAGACAGAGGGAGATGGGGCAGTGGGTAGCAACCAGTTAGTTGGGTACCATTGAGAGAGAGAAGAGAGAGGCAGCTAGCTGGCCAGGAGTGCCAGGGGGTGAGTGGGAGAGAGAGACCGAGACGAGAGTGAAAGAGGGAGAGAAAGAAGAGAGAGCGAGAGAGTGCAGTGGGTAACAACTAGTTGGGCACCATCTTGAGAGAAACAAGGCAAACTCCCTACCTCTTGTGCCACCCCTCCAGCCCCATAATTAACGTGTTTTTAGGGGGGTTTTTTGTTTTGTTTTTTTTTTGTTTTGGGGTCACACCCAGCAGAGCTCAGGGGTTCCTCCTGGCTCTACGCTCAGAAATCGCTCCTGGCAGGCTCAGGGGACCCTATGGGATGCTGGGATTCAAACCACCGTCCTTCTGCATGCAACGCAAATGCCTTACCTCCATGCTATCTCTCCGGTCCCATAAGGAACAAGTGTTCTTTTTCTTTGATACAGTTGGTTACTAATTTCTATTTAGAAGGCAAGCAAGAAAAGCCCCTGAATATTTAGGAAGTAAAAGTTAGGAGATATTTAAGCTAAGGCTGGAAGAAGTCAAGATGATTAATTTTTTAAGTATCCAAGCTGGGGCCAGAGTTATCACGCAGCTCACCAACCTGAGTTCTATCCCTGCCATCCCATGGAGGCTGAGGCTGCAGGGAGTGATTCCTGAGTGCAAAGTCAGGAGTTAACTGTGCATCTCTGGGTGTGGCCTCAAAACAAAACAAAAGTATCCTAGGGTTGTTGCTTTGTTTAATGCCTGGCATCCCTTCCCACCCCACCCCTAGCCAGCAGCAATTCTTGAGTGCAGAGTGAGGACTAAGCCTTGACTACCACCGCTCCCCAATATATATATAAAATAAATTCAAATTCATATGGCTAACATTTAGAGGGTATTTTTGTTTGTTTAAGCAGGGGTCTCAAACTCAATTTACCTGGGGGCCGCAGGAGGCAAAGTCAGGGTAATCCTTAAGTGCAAAGTCAGTAGTAAGCCTTGATCATTGGGGGGTGTGACCCAAACAACTAAAACAAAACAAAACTAGGGCAGGGACACCAAATGTTGTACAGCGGGAGTTTGAGACCCCTGGTTTAAAGGATGTTTTCGAGCCACGCCCAGCAGTGCTCAAAGTTTACTCCTGGCTTTGCACTCAGATTATTCCTGGGCAGAGGTCAAGGAACCATTGAAGGGGGCCAAGGATGCAAAAGCCCTACCAACTGAATGGTCTCTCCAGCCCCCACACCTAAAATTTTCTGAGAGTTGATTCCATGAAGATATGATATATAAGTCCCATCTAGAGTGCTGTGCTTATTTGTTTCAGCATTGCTGCTTTGTTGAAAACCTAAATACACTCCATAATAGCTAGTGAAATGTAATGAGTTCGTATTTTAAGCTAAAATTTGAATTAAGTCTACAATAATTATACTAAGACAGATTATAGTTTCAACTATTATTTAGAATTTAAAAATGACAAACTAATTGCTACTAGTAGTAATTCTTAACTACAAATTTTGCTACACGTGAAAATGCATGAAAAAAGGAGCCAGAGCCATAGCACAGCTGGGTAGGCACTTGCCTTGCACGCGGCCAACCCAAGTTTGATCCCCGTCATCCTATATGATCTCCAGAACTTGCCAGGAGTCACCCCTAAGTGCCACCAGGTGTGGCCCAAAAACATACCAAAAAAAAAAAAAAAAAGAATTAAAAAAGAAGCTAGAGCAGTAACACAGTAAGTAGAGTGTCTGCCTCTCATGTGTCCAACGTAAGTTCTATCCCTGGCATCCCATATGGCCCCCCAGTACCGCCAGGAGTGATTCCTGAGTTGAGCGCCAAGAATAACCCCTGGTGTGGCCCAAAAAAAGAAAAAAAATTTTAAAAAGCCAGAGGTGTGACTCAGTGGTTAAAGTATGTTTGTCTTGCATTTTTGTGAAAGTCCAGAGTTCTTTCTATCCCTGAGATTGTTGAAAAGATACGTGCTGGGCCCAGAGAGATAGCACAGCGGCGTTTGCCTTGCAAGCAGCTGATCCAGGACCAAAGGTAGTTGGTTCGAATCCCGGTGTCCCATATGGTCCCCCGTGCCTGCCAGGAGCTATTTCTGAGCAGCCAGGAGTGACCCCTGAGCACCGCTGGGCGTGGCCCAAAAACCAAAAAAAAAAAAAAAAGAAAAGAAAAGATACGTGCTATAAAATCAGTGTGTTGGGGGCCATAAAATCAGTGTGTTGGGGGCCGGAGAGATAGCACTGTGGTAGGGCTTTTGCTGCTGGGAGTGGCACAAAAACAAAACAACAAAAGAAATCAGTGTGGCTACATGGCTGGATTGAACATAATATTTAGTTTATACATCAGTAGCAGAGAGGCTACAGGAAAAAAAGGAGAAGCACATGAGATTGAAGTGATAATATAAAGGGTAGGGTGCCTTGCACAATGCTGACCTAGGTTCCATCCCTGGCACCTCATATGGTTCTTGAGCCTTCCAGGAGTAGCCAAGGAAAAAAGAAACTTGTTTAGAGAGTAAGAGAAACTTTATTGTTTGTTTGTTTTTTGGGGTCACACCCAGCAGCGCTCAGGGGTTACTCCTAGCTCTGCACTCAGAAATCGCTCCTGGCAGGCTCGGGGGACCATATGGGGATGCCGGGATTCAAAACTCCATCCTTCTGCATGCACTGCAAACAGTCTACCTCCATGCTATCTCTCCGGCCAGGGAAGAAACATTTTGACAAAAATTTTAAAGCCATCAGCTGATCTTAAACATTCAGAAAAGCATTAAAGGTTTTGGGGCCAGACTGACAGGGCAATTCATTTGGGAAGGCGCTTTTGCCTTGTAAGCAGTCGACCAGGGTTCGATCCCCAGTTTTTCGGTATGATCCCCTGAGCACTACGATATGTGGGCCCAGAACAAAAAATAAAAACCATTAAGGTTTTTCTCCTCCTCTGTGACTTGGGGTTGGATTATGGAGAGGGGCTGAAAAAGCTTCACTGATTGGCTCTTTGTCCATTATAGGAGAAGACTGATATAGAAGGAACCTTATTTGTATATCGAAGGTAAGCAAAAAAAATTTTTTTTGGTAATTTTGAACAGTGTCGTAGAAAGTAGTATGGCCCTGTTGGACATTTGTCCTTAAAACCTTCCCACTTTCCCTTTCTATAGTTGTGACATGGAAACCAAGTTGAATTCCTGCTGAGCCTTCTTATGATTCATACTAAACAACTTAACGAACTCTTGGCTGGCTCAGTGGCAAAACATACTGGTCTTGCAAGCAGGAGGTCGCAAGTTCAAGACCAGTGTCACCCAGGAGCACTGAGGCCAGTCCTGTTGGCTCTGCTTTTCCCCAGGGGCACCCCTACAGTACAAGAGTATTTGATATCTGATGCCCCAGTTAAGTGTGTGCAAGCACCTCAACTAAAACATGCCACCCCTGACAAAACACTACCGCTAGCATGGGAACAAAGCAGCCGGGTTTGTGAGGTGAACACATGTCAGAGCTCTGCCATGAAAGCATGTGACTGGCAGACACGACAGCAAGAGCATGTGCTGGCCCCACAGCTAAATCCTATAACCCTCAGCAAGCACCACACCAAATATACAATTACCCCCGGATATAACCCCTCCTTGTGTCAGCAAGAAAGGAGACAGGAAGGGACGAAAAATACACAGAAGTAGAAATTATTTAAGATAGGAAACAGTGTCTATGAGTCCAAAGCAGGGCTGGGGAGGTAAAGAACCACAAAGGAGTAGTTCTTTATAAGACCCTCATAAAGAAGAAAGATGCCTGTCTCTTGCCTTCATGTAGCCAGCCCGGGTTTAGTCACTTGGGGTTCAGCCCCCTAAGTGATTCCTGAATGCAGAGCCAAGAGTAGCCCCTGAGCATTGCCAGGTATGGGCCCTCCACCAAAAAGCAGGGGGGTGGGGGGGAACAATTCCTTTCTGTTGCATTAAAATTTAAAAGTTAGTTGAGAAAGTAACGCACAGACTAGCTATAAATATTATGTCTGAGATGTTCTGCAGATTTGCGTTTATTGAATTAGAGACGACTTCTCCCTAACAAAGGTCTAGATAGCCAGGATGTGGGTATAGAAACTAGCATAGAAACTATTTGGCCTGCTGACTGCGCTATCACAGGTGATGGCCTCTGGACTCCTTGAGCCTGACCAGCTCCCAAGTAAATTCTAGGCTTTCTAAAATAACCTTAAAACTAAATATAAGGGCCCGGAGAAATAGCACAGCGGTGTTTGCCTTGCAAGCAGCCAATCCAGGACCAAAGGTGGTTGGTTCGAATCCCGGTGTCCCATATGGTCCCCCGTGCCTGCCAGGAGCTATTTCTGAGCAGACAGCCAGGAGTAACCCCTGAGCATCGCCGGGTGTGGCCCAAAAAAAAAAAAAGAAAAAAAAAAACTAAATATAAAACTAAAAACACAATATACCGTATTTTTCGTACCTGAGTGCAGGGGAGGAGAGCATCTAAAAACTATGTGCATCTTATAGAGCGAAAAATACAGGTTTCCTAGAGAGTAACATGGTCCCAGGATTCCAACTAGGATCCCTAACCGTCTTGCTCTCTCCCTGGCCATGTAAGTACATGCTTTTCACTTTCAGCCTTTCAAAGAATATGTTATTATCTTAACATGTGAATGGTGGATCAGACACCACAGCTCAGCAGGTTGGAACATAGTCATTGTGTTCAGAGATGCCTGGGTTTGATCTCTGATCCCTGGTCCCCATCCTGCTCCTTGCCTTTTCCCCCATCTCAGCATCACCAGGAGTTACCCCTGAGCATTGTGCTGACCTGGAAGCAGTTCCTGAGCACTGCTGTGTATGGCCCCACAGTAAAGCAAAAGGGGGTGGGGAGAGGGTATTGGTATTCAAATTGCTGCTTTTGTTTGGTTCTAGTTTGGGGACCACACCCAGCAGTGCCCTGGGCTCTGGTGTGACAAGCTTGCTCAGATTAGCCCAGATTTCTTGACTTCATTTTTAAAGTGCAAAGTGATCATTTCATCTGGTTCGTTCTTTTTCTGTGTTGTGGGTAGTAGTTGTTTCCTCTGCCCTCAGTATTGCTTGAGGCTTACTCTCAGCTCGCATTCTGGCAGGGCTCTGGTGCCAGAGATCAAAGCTGGGTGGCCATATACAAAGCAAGTACGGTACTACCCACTGTATTCTTGCCCCCCCCCCCCACTTTTCTTATATTCTTATGTACTGAGTTCATCTTCGGAGTCTCTCCATGTATGGTCATTACCAAGCCTATTGCCATACTTCCCTATTGGACCAGCACCCCTCTCTTGAATGTCTCTGCTGTGTGTTGTATTCCTTTTGGAGACCCAACTTGGGGTCTGTAATTCCTTTCTTTGACCTTATGGTTTCCTTTCCTCTCATAGTTTCTAAATTGAAAGTAATGTGAAAAATCTTATTGTGGGCAGAGTGGTAGTACAATGGCTAAGGTGTATTCTACCCAGGTTCAATCCCTTACACTGCATCTAGTTCGCAAAGCCTTGCCAGCCATGATCCCTGAGCACAGAGCACGAGTAAGCCCTGAACACCTTTGGGTATTGCCCAAAGCAAAAAATATATAACATTTTTTGTTAAATATTGTTAATTTTGATTGAAACTTTGAGGTCTTCATTAGCTATTTTTGTCTCTAACTCTTTGATGTTATCATTGTATTCTATCTTTATAATTACATTACAGTGCTTTGATATCATGACCCTAGCTCTTTATTCATGTTCTTGATTATTCCGTACTTTTGCTTTAAATATAAAAACCTGGGGCTGGAGCAGTAGCAGAGCAGGTAAGATGTTTGCCTTGCATGTGGTTGACCCAGGTTAAATCCCCGGGTTCAATCCCCAGCATCCCATATGGTCCCCTGAGCCTGCCACACGTGATTTCTGAGTGCAGAGCCAGAGTAACTCTGATAGCCGCTGGGTGTGGCCCAGAAACCAAAAATTCAATCAATCAATAATAGAAAAATAGAAAAACCTTCTTTACCTACTTTTTCACCTACTTTATTATTAATATAAATCTCTAGAAACGCATGTCCTATTAGAATCTTGATATTTACTAATACTTGGAAAGTGTCTTTTCCTGGCCATATTGATAAAAAGTAATGCAGATCCACTGATTTTAGAAAGTAAGAATTTTTGTATGGTGAATGACTCGATTGAATGAAATCAATGGCATGCTTGTACTGGTTCTGAGAGAGAGACCAGAGACACTTCCTTTGGGAAAGAGGAGAAGTGTTTTTTACCTTAGATGAAGGTACATCTAGATAAAGGATATCACTTTGCAAGTGGTATCTTTAAGTTTCAGGATAGATCCCTTTCAGAGATCATTGGACAGAAGAAAGCTAGACTTGGATTCAGAAAAACCTAATGCTACGTTTTGGTTCTATTGTTTAGCTGACTTTGGGCGCAAGTCTTAATCTTTCTGCCCTTGTTAGCTGGAAGAATTCTGACATTGTTTGTTCGCCAAGAAATAAATGATAAAGTATGAAGCAGTATACTTACATTTAAGTACACATGTAAGTATATATACATATATGTACTCCAAATGCCTATAGGTTCATGAACTGAACCTTCCGTTTTCTCCAAATATGGGCACCAAGGACATTTCTTTTCTTTTTTTTTTTTTGGTCTTTGGGTCACACCTGGCGGTGCTCAGGGGTTACTCCTGGTTGTCTGCTCAGAAATAGCTCCTGGCAGGCACGGGGGACATATGGGACACCGGGATTTGAACCAACCACTTTTGGTCCTGGATCGGCTGCTTGCAAGGCAAACGCCGCTGTGCTATCTCTCCGGGACCGGACATTTCTTATTGTAGAATTCAAGGCATTTTCTGTCCAGCTCAGGAGAACTTCGGAAAGACCTCTTTGGATCAAGAAGAAAATCACTGTGATAGCGGACAGTCATTACCATAGCCAATCCCATAATTTATTTAGAATAAATTTTTTTTTTTTTTGGTTTTTGGGCCACACCCATTTGACGCTCAGGGGTTACTCCTGGCTATGCGCTCAGAAATCACCCCTGGCTTGGGGAGACCATATGGGACACCGGGAGATCGAACTGCGGTCCGTCCGACGCTAGCGCTTGCAAGGCAGACACCTTACCTGTAGCGCCACCTTCCCGGCCCCTAGAATAAATATTTTAATGAAGAAAATGCTTATTGAGCATCTGTGTTTCTGTCTTGGAATACATCTAAATGAAAAATCAATCCTCCTTGCCTTGAGCTTGTGTCCTAATGGAGAAAGGCAGTAAATAGAGCGACTAATAATTGGATATAGACAAAAGAGGGGTGTTTTTTTCCTTTGTGGGGGGGGTCCACACTCAGCAGCACTCAGGGGTTACTCCTGGCTCTACACTCAGAAATCGCTCCTGGCAGGCATGGGGAACCATACGGGATGCCGGGATTCTAATCACTGATCTTCTGCGTGCAAGGCAAATGCCCTACCTCAAATGGATACTTCTTGGGCCCGGAGAGATAGCACAGTGGTGTTTGCCTTGCAAGCAGCCGATCCAGGACCTAAGGTGGTTGGTTCGAATCCCGGTGTCCCATATGGTCCCCCGTGCCTGCCAGGAGCTATTTCTGAGCAGACAGCCAGGAGTAACCCCTGAGCACCACCGGTGTGACCCAAAAAAACCAAAAAAAAAAAAAAAAAAAAAACGAAAATGGATAATTCTTGTCAGGGATGTAGCTTGGTCATGGACTATTTGCCTTGCATGTGGCTGGACGGAGTTTTTTGTTGTTGTTGTTTTGATTTGGGGGGGCCACACCTAGCAGTGCTCAGGCATTACTCTGACTCTGCTCAGAAATCGCTCCCCCAGCAGGCTGCGGGACCATATGGGAGTCAAGAGTCGAACCCAGGTTCGCCCTGGGTTGGCCATGTGCAAGGCAAACGCCCTACCACTGTGCTATCGCTCTGGCCTCTCGGTCCCTGGTACTGCATATGGTTTCCTGATCACCCTCGGGTCTGTGTGCCCCCCTCCCCCATTTCTTTCTTTGAGGATGGTTCTTGGGGTGGGAGTTGTAGCTCTGTGGCAGAATGCCGCTCATATACATAAGAAGCCCTGACCTCATTCCCAGAAAAAAAAAAAAGAATAAAGGCAAAAGGTTAGTGCTCAGTTAGGCCTCAGGGGGGGGGGGCGGGGGAGGGAGAGAGAAGGAGGGAGGACAGGGGGAGGGAGGGAGAGAGAGAATTAGATAAGCACTTGTTTGAGATGAAGTCGCTGTTGATAACATTGTCTAGGGTTCAGGGATCCCTAGGGCTTCCCTAGACTAGGGAGTTGTCTAGGGTGGATATCTTCTTCTCTTACTTGGTTTTACTTGATGGTGGGTTTGGGTCCAGGGGATCTGCAAGGAGGTGTGGCCACACTCATGGTGATATTCGGGGTTATTGGGGGTATTCCAGGTGGTGTTCAGGGGACTGTGTGTAGTGCTGGGGATCAAACCTAGGCCTCTTTCATGCTAAGCATGTGTTCCAACCCCTTGAGCTGTCTCTGGCCCCAGCAGAGATCTTCTTATAGAGGCAGGTTGCTAGAAAGAGTCAGAAGACTAGTATGACTGGAACTGTAGGATCAAGAAAAAGGGGCAAAGGAGATGAAGTCAATGGGGGGGCATATAACATAGGATCTGGGGGACCTTAGTTCATACTTCGTTCACCTCTGGAGAATGAAATCTAACAAAATTTGTGTTTCTAATGTCAAGCGCTAATAATACTGCATAGCAATATAGTAGATAGCATTTATGCCTATCAAACAATAACTTGGTTCTTTTTCTTCTGTTAAATCTAAGGTCAGCCTCACCGTACCACGGTTTTACCATTGTTAATCGACTCAATATGCACAATCTAGTTGAACCAGTGAATAAAGATTTGGAGTTTCAGCTTCATGAGCCGTTTCTTCTGTATAGAAATGCAAGCTGTGAGTATATTTGTTTTCAGTTCACCTAATGTAATTATAATTAAAATGAAGCGACCGCTTCTTTTATCACCACATTAATTTTTAAGTTACAGTTAAAAATATAGTCTATGCCAGTGGTTTTTCACTGCCAGTCTATGGATCAGTGGCAGTCCACATGTATAAAAATGTTGAAAAGCACTGTTCTATACTCTTGTGGTTATAAATGAGTTTCAGTAAGAAATTGTAAAAACTGCCTTTCCTTTATTGGGCTTTAATGCAGACTTATATATGGTTACTTCTTACATTATTTCCATTGACTCCTGTTATCCCATGAAATAGCATTGTTTTATATTTTTGTTTATTTAATGATAGTAAGCTTCTTCATTTCCTTTTTTGTTGTGTCACCAAATTATTAAATACTCATGGCCCCAAGCACCCTAACTTAACTTTGAGAAGCATGAAAAGGAAACAAATACAGATATGTCTTTCTACAAAGAACGTATTATCTTTGCCCTCGTGGTGGTATTTTTTAGACTACTGAGTTGAGTGTTCACTGGGTCTGAGCACTGGGCTAGCAGCGATCGCATGCAATAGTCGTGACCTATATGATAGTTAAGTCAGCCGACCCTCAATTGAGAGTGAGTTTCTGCTTCCTAGTCCAAGATCCATCTTGGGCATTTTTATGAGTTAGAAATGGATGCAGGGGACTGGAGAGATAGTAGATAGATAGTAGCAGATAGAGAGTTTGCTTTGCACACAGCTAAGTAACCCAGTTTCCATCCCCAGCATCCCATATGGTCCCTCGAGCACTGCCACAAGTAATTCCTGAGTGTAATGAGAGGAATCACCCCTAAGCATCACTGAGTGTGATCCTGAAACAAAAATAAATGAAGTGGATAGACATTATAAGCAAAAGCTCTCATGGTCCTTTCCAAAAGGGACCGGCAAGAGAGTGCAATGTGTATGTAGGACACTAATTTGCATGCAGGTGACTGGAGTTTGATCCCTGGCACTACATACGGTCCCCAGGCCTTGCTATGAACAAGCTCTCAGCACAACCAGATATGCTTCCCCTCCCCCTGAAAAACAGGAATATAAAAATTTCTGTTTAGTTCCTGTAGTTTATTATGGTTATTAAAGACCTGTGTGTTTGAAGACAGGCGATTTGTTTGGCATTAACTATAGGAATATCACAACTCGTATGACATTCAATGTGCCGTAGATATGTTGCTTCTAACTTAAAATATAAAAACACTGTATTTGAATTTTACTTGACTGAAAGGTAGTTGATTCTAGAAATTAATTTTCCATATATGGCCAACTTTTGAAGCTTGAAGCCCCAAATTTTTCTTTTGTTTTTGGTTTGGGGCCACACCCGTTGTTTCCCAAGGCTTACTCCTGGCTCTGTGCTCAGGAGTCACCAGTAGTAGGCCTTGAGAGGCTATTTGGAGTGCTGGGAATTCGACTCAGGTTGGCCATGTGTTAAAAAGGAAACTCCCTACCTGCTATACTATCACTCTGGCCCCAAATTCTTTTTATTTTTGTTTTTGGCACACGTCTGTCTGTGTTTAGGTCTTAACTCCTGGCTCTACACTCAGGGATCACACCTGGTGGTGCTCAGGGGACCATGTGATATGCTGGGGATTGAAGCCAGATCAGCTGCATGCAAGGCAAACCCCTTACTTTTTCTCCAGACCTGCAGATTATTATCCTTATTCTCATATTTTTGTTTGTCTGTTTTGATTTTGGGCCACACCCAGTGATGCTCAGGGGTTACTCCACGCTTTGCGCTCAGAAATTGCTCCTGGCTTGGGGGGACCATACATGACGCCAGGGGGATCGAACCGCAGTTTTTCCTAGGCTATCGAGAGCAAGGCAGACGCCCCTTGCGCTACTGCTGTGGCCCCTTATACTCACTTTTAAATACCACAGTGAAATAGAATGTCTCTTTTAATTGAACTACCCATACAATTATTCCTTGGAGATAGATTTTTATATATAGTGTCAATATTAGAAATATCAGTATTGGGGCCAGAGAGCTTGCGCTACAGGTAAGGTGTCTGCCTTGCAAGTGCTAGCGTAGGACGTGGTTTGATCCCCCAGCGTACCATATGGTCCCCCCAAACCAGGAGCGATTTCTGAGCGTATAGCCTGGAGTAACCCCTGAGCGTCAAACGGGTGTGGCCCAAAAACCGAAGGGGAAAAAAAAAGAAATATCAGTATTAAAATGCTTTTTAATGCTTGTAAGTTCAGGTGGTTTTATTTAACTAATATTAACAGAGTTCTGTCGCGTGGCTGGTCTCTTTGTGCTAATGCGCTGTTAAAGGACTTAGATCCAATTAGTTAAGTGAAAGTGGCTTAACACTCATTACCATTAGGGAACTTGATCTAGGTATTGTCCAAAGACATATAAGGCTTGCTTCTCAGAGCCAGCCCATGTTCTCTTTTGAATTTGTTCATTCTCTATGTTTTTGCTTGCTTTTTTCCTACTCCGGAGAAGCCTGCATTCTGTATTGAACGCATACTTTGTCTATTTTTTTCTCTTCACATCTAAGTCTCATTCAAGACAAATTCTTACTTCACAGAAGGAAGGGAGGGAGGATACAGCAGGTCGACACATGATCCCCTGAGTTCCCCAACCCCCGTGAGGAATCTTAGCACAGCTGGGTGTGCTTTCCACCATAAAAAATAATGAACGTTGGGGCCGGAGAGATAGCATGGAGGTAAGGCGTTTGCCTTGTATGCAGAAGGTCCGTGGTTCGAATCCTGGCATCCCATATGGTCCCCCACGCCTGCCAGGGGCGATTTCTGAGCGTAGAGCCAGGAGTAACCCCTGAGCACTGCCGGGTGTGACCCAAAAACCAAAAAATAAAATAAAATAAAATAATGAAAACTTTTAAGTTGTTGGAAAAATTATGAGGACTTAACTATTTTTCATCATAAGTCTGAAGTGCATTGTACTGCATTTGTTTCATAAGTGTAGATGACTGTGGAGTTGGATCAAAAACAGTTCAACAAGGGCCGGAGAGATAGCATGGAGGTAGGGCATTTGCCTTGCATGCATCCCATATAGTTCCCCTGAGCCTGCCAGGAGCGATTTCTGAGCGTAGAACCAGGAGGGACCCCTGAGCGCTGCCAGGTGTGACCCCAAAAAAAAAAGAAAGAAAACTGTTCAACAAGAGCTTGAAGAGGTTCCTTTGATTCAACTGAACTTAAACAAGTCATTTCACTCCTTGGTTAATTGGCCACTGAGTCTTCTAAGAGCCAGATAATTTGAGACAGACAGGAGAAAAGCCTGAGAACATCAAGAACACTGCTGTGGGGGTAGACTGGTAACCGGCTAGAAGAAGTGCTTGGAGGAAGTATTTCTTTTTTTTTTTTTTTTTGGTTTTTCAGGCCACACCTGTTAGATGCTCAGGGGTTACTCCTGGCTACGCGCTCAGAAATTGCCCCTGGCTTGGGGGGACCATATGGGACGCCGGGGGATCAAACCGTGGTCCTTTCCTTGGCTAGCACTTGCAAGGCAGACACCTTACCTCTAGCGCCACCTCGCCAGCCCCTGGAGGAAGTATTTCAAAGAACAGCTTTATCAGGGAGAGATGAGACAAGGCAACATAATTCTGAGACAGTAAAAATCCTCTCGGGGTGTGTTATGTTTTGTCTGCCAAGTCTTGAGAACAGAAAAAACGGTCTTGTCAGGTCAGCAAGCTATTGAGTTGTCTAGGGATTTGTTCTTTAAATTAAAAAGTTAATTAGTGTCTGGTTGTGTTTTCAGGTAATTATACCTGGTTCTGTAACTGGGTTGTTTGGGGGTTTTTTTGGTCATTTTCTTGTGGGAAATAATCACCAAGACGCCTAACCCATTTTACATAAGTTATGTCTTCAAATACATCTGTTTCCAGAGTTAATATAATACAAAGTTAAATCATACCTTTTTCTAGTTCTAATTTGGCGGCCATGCTGGCAGTGCTCAGGGGTCCAGATGCTCAGAAGTGGAGGGATACAGTGGGAGTTTTCCACTTGAGATCAAACCCAGAGCTCTTGCATGTTTTGTCCGAAGCACATGCTCTAGCTTACTGACCTATCTCCTCAGTCCAGTTCCATGTTAATTTTTCTTCTTCTTTTTTTTTTTTTTTGGTTTTTGGGCCACACCCCATAACGCTCAGGGGTTACTCCTGGCTATGTGCTCAGAAGTTGCTCCTGGCTTGGGGGACCATATGGGATACCGGGGGATCGAACCACAGTCCGTCCAAGGCTAGCGCAGGCAAGGCAGGCACCTTACCTTTAGCGCCACCGCCCAGCCCCTTCATTTTTTCTTTATACAAGATACCCTTCAAGAAAAGGCAAAATCTGGGGCCAACCCAAATTCAATCCCCAGCATCCCGTATGGTTCCCAAGCCTGTTTGGAGCAATTTCTGAGCGCAGAAATTATATAATATATATTTCTCTTCTCACAGGGCTTTTTTTTTTTTTTTTTTTTTTTTTTTTGGTGGATTTTGGGTCACACCCGGCAGTGCTCAGGGGTTACTCCTGGCTCCATGCTCAGAAATTGCTCCTGGCAGGCACGGGGGACCATATGGGACGCCGGGATTCGAACCGATGACCTCTTGCATGAAAGGCAAACGCCTTACCTCCATGCTATCTCTCCAGCCCCTCTCACAGGGCTTTTAACAGCCACAAGACCCCACTGGGGCTGCGTCAAAGATTAGAGAAATTACAAATTCTGTAGTGATGGAGCAAAAAGTGATGCTTTTATCACCTTGTCTCTGATTCCCGACTAAAAGCCCCAGAGAAGTTAAAAACCACGTTATTAGTCCACGCTCTAGAGCCCTAGTACCTGAATTTATTACAATCTAAACAAACAAAAATTTTACTCAGCACTCCCACAGAAATCAATGCTTACGGGGGCAAAGAGAAAGCACCCCCCCCTACAGCTGCTTCTTGAACTCTACCACCCCCTCCTCTTTGGGAAATGCCCTTATTGCTATCCAAAAGAATTCTCTGACGATGACTGTCTTATACATCAGTGCCATCACTTCAAGCAGCCATTGACCACATGTGATTCGTTCATTTCCTCCGGAATCTTGCGTAACCAGGGATATTTTTCTGAGCTTATTTTAATTCAAACAACCTGAATGTAAATAGTCACTTTTAAGACACTAAGGCTATTGAGCATGACTCCAAGCTCAGATGCCCCTTTTGTCAAGCCCTTATTTGAATTGAACAACCACTTATTATGCTTTGGATTTGGGTGGGGGTTTTTTGTTTGTTTTGTTTTGTTTTTTGCCTTCCAGGTAGTCATTTCTCTTTAAAATTTGTAAATATCCCTGGGGGTGGTTTTATTATGATAATATCTTTTTGGCATGGAATTTAGTTTTCAGACAAAAATTCTGTTCTATGCTTTGTCATTTTAGCAGCTATAACCTAGGGCAAGTCACTTAAACTAATTGCTTACGGTAAAAGAGCTTCAGGGGTTTGGAGAGATCCTACAGCAGGTAGGATGCTTGCCTTGCACGACCAACCCAGGGTCGATCCCTGGCACCCCTGTTGGTTTTGGGGTTTTGTTTTGTTGAAAACTACTGTTTTCCACAGTAGAATCTGATGACAGTTATACCAACAATGAATGACTGTTCCTTTCTCACCACATCCTTACATTGCTGTTATTGAGATTAGAAGACCAAAGAGTTGATGGAGGAGAAATTAATTTACTTTTTGAGCAGGGGATTTTGATCCACACCAGACAGTGTTCAAGATCGGATCCTGGCTGTGTCCTGAGGTGTTGCACCTGAAAAAAGGCATTTTACAACAAAAGCAGACCCTGACTAAAGGAGCTTCCAAAGTACAGGATGGTGCAATAGTCAGGGAACTACTCAGCACTTAAAATTTGTTTTGCTGGGCCGGGAGAGATAGCACAGCGGCGTTTGCCTTGCAAGCAGCCGATCCAGGACCTAAGGTGGTTGGTTCGAATCCCAGTGTCCCATATGGTCCCCCGTGCCTGCCAGGAGCTATTTCTGAGCAGACAGCCAGGAGGAACCCCTGAGCACCGCCGGGTGTGGCCCAAAACCAAAAAAAAAAAAAAAATTGTTTTGCTTTTTTTTTTTTTTTTTTTTTGGTCACACCTGGAGGTACTCGGGCTTTCTTCTGGTTCTCTGCTTAGGAATCACTTCTGGCAATGCTCAGGAGACCTTCTGGGGATTGAGCCCAGGTCAGCTACGTGCAAATCGAGTGCCTTACCAACTGTACTGTCCCTCCAGCCCTGCAGTTAAGCATGCTTTGTTGTTTCAGTTTGGTTTTGGTTTTTGGGTCACAACGGCAGCGCTCAGGGTTACTCCTGGCTCTACGCTCAGAAATCACTCCTGGTAGGCTCGGGGACCATATGGGATGCCGAGATTTAAACCTCTGACTTTCTTGTATGCAAGGCAAATAAATGCCTTACCTTCATGCTATCTCTCTGGCCCCTCAGTTTGGTTTTGGGGGGAATTGGGGAAGAAGTTGTTCGCTTAGTTTTGGGTTTTTTGGGCTATAACTGTCAGTGCTCAGGGCTGGCTAACACCTGGCAGGACATGGGGTCTATGTATGGTGCCGGGGATTGAATCCCGGGTGGCTGTTTGCAAGGCAAGCACTGTGCCCATTATACTATTTTTTCTGGTCTCCAATTGTTTAATTTAGATGTGTCTTAATTAGTAAGCAGTTCTCCTGCTTACTAAGCACATTAATAGGTACCATACCATTTCCCTTCAGAATACTGTATTTTTTTTTTTTTTTTTTTTGTTTTTGGGCCACACCCGTTTGACGCTCAGGGGTTACTCCTGGCTATGTGCTCAGAAATCGCCCCTGGCTTGGGGGGACCATATGGGACACCGGGGGATCGAACCGCGGTCCGTTCCTTGGTAGCGCTTACAAGGCAGACACCTTATCTCCAGCGCCACCTTCCCGGCCCAGAATACTGTATTTTTAAGGCGGGGGTCTCAAACTTGCGGCCCTCCGTACAACATTTTGTGGCCCTGCCCTAGAGGAATCTTTTTTGTTTTGTTTTGTTTTAGTTGTTTGGGTCACACCCCCCAATGTTCAAGGCTTACTACTGACTTTGCACTCAAGGATCGCCCCGACTTTGCCTCCTGCGGCCTGCAGGTAAATTGAGTTTGAGACCCCTGTTTTAAGGAGTTCCCATTTTTTTATTTTAGTCCTTAGCACTGTTACTTTTTTTTTTTTTTTTTTTTGGTGTTTGGGTCACACCTGGCAGCGTTCAGGGATTACTCTTGGCTCTATGCTCAGAAATCGCTCCTGGTAGGCTCAGGGGACCATATGGGATACCGGGATTCGAACCACCGTCCTTTTGCATGCAAGGCAAATGGTCTACCTTCATGCTATCTCTCCAGCCCCACTGTTACAATTTTTGGTTTGCGGTTTTTGTTTTGGGGACCTACCTGGGTGGTGTTCAGGACTTAGTCCTGGCAAGTTTGGGGCTCCATATAGGATGCTGGTGATTGAGCCCAAGTGAGCTGCATGCAAGACAAATATCCTAGCTGTTATATTTACTATCCAAGCCTGAGAATTGTTATATTTTCTGAGAAAATTATAAGCAGTACGCATTAAAATTTTGTTTGCAAGGGCCAGAGTGATAGCAAAGCGCGCTAGGTTGTTTTTCTTGCACTCGGCCTACCCAGACAGACTTGGGTTCAATCTCCGGCATCCCGTAGGGTCCCCCAAGCCTGCCAGGAGCAATTTCTGAGCGCAGAGCCAGGAATATCCCCTGCCAAGTGTGACCCAAAAACCAAATAATAATAATAATAATAATAATAATAATAATAATAATAATAATAATAAATTATTTTAAATTTTTTTGATTTTAAGCTCTACCTTTCAGAAGTCAAAATTAATTATTAATGAAATCTACTGTATTAAGCCCATGGGCATACGTATTTATTATTCTAACAGTTCTATGGTACCCTCCATTCTGGAGTTGCCCAACTCCCTTTCAGGATGATTTCTCTCCTGTAGGGGTCTCTTTCCTCATGTTTTCTTTTCTTTTTTTTTTTTTTTTTTTGGTTTTGGTTTTTTGGTTTTTGGGTCACACCCGGCAGCGCTCAGGAGTTACTCCTAGTTCTATGCTCAGAAATCACCCCTGGCAGGCACAGGGGACCATATAGGATGCTGGGATTTGAACCACCATCCTTCTGCATGAAAGGCAAACGCCTTACCTCCATGCTATCTCTCCAGCCCCATATCCTCATGTTTTCTAAATAATATTTTACTTCACAATCAAATAGCAAATACTCCTGTTAATTAAGAATAAAAATTAACTGATATCAGGAATATGAGACTATCCATTTTAAATTTAGGTGAGGAAGCTGGAAATATTGATAGGGTGTGCCTGAAAGACTTCACAAGTTTATGGTGATTTCCTTGTCATGTTCATCAGCAGTGCACAGCTTATGTTTCCTCTTCTCAAACCTAGCATTTTTGTCTTCAGTGTGTGATGGGGGTTTTACTCAGAAGAGAAGTAGTTGTTTTATTTTAGGTGTATGTTAAACTTGGCAGCTTTTTCCTAAAAGGCAGTTGTTTTTTAGCACAGACAACTCCCTATTTCCTCCACCCAACTATACCTTCAAGCATGAATCTCTTACCAAATGGCACTTTTCAGATTCTAAAATTTTAATAATTCAAAAGTAGTTTGGGGTAACCGGAGCAATAGTATAGTGGGGAGGGTGTTTGTCTTGTTCGTGTCCAACCTGGGTTCCATTCCCAGCATCCCATATAGTCCCCTGAGCCTGCCAGGAGTGAATCTTAAGCACAAAGCCAGGAGTAACCCCAGAGCACTACCGGATATGGCCCCAAAATAAACAAACAAGACCAAAAAGTGGTTTTGGAAAATAAAACCCTCTTTTAGATTTCCAAGTAACCCAACTATTTCCTGAATCTAATTATACTTGACGTTTTTAAACAGTAACATTTTTCATTTGCATAAAACACTTGTATTACATTTTGTAGCTAAAATCTACTGAAATTTCCTGAATAATGCATTTTTGCCAAAACGTTCTCAAATCTGTTGACCACCACAACAAATCACCAAAGCGAGAATTGAATGCAAAAATATTGCTGTGAAATATTTTTAAGAACTTACCTTCAAAAACCTGGGAGAAGTAGTGCCCCTTCATTCTCGCTTCACTTACAACTTTTCCTTTGTATCGGGCGTATGTCTCTTGATGCAGAGCATTTTTAATTAGAATTAGATCACTAGAAAAAGTAGGGAGATTCATTTCCAGAGTGCTGAAGATGTAGAGGCCAAAGAAAATGTTTTGTACGTGAAGAAATCTGTTTAATAGACTTTTTTTTTCCCCTTTCTCAGTTCGAGGGCAAGTCTCAGAACAGCAGAGATGGTTGGTAGCTGTTAGTACTTCATACAAATCTTCAAACTTAAAACAAACTGCTGCAGGAAGTTTCTTCCACCAGAAATGTATCTTTTGCTGGTTAAAAAATAAAAAGTGAGCTCTACTTCCAAGTAGAAAGGTGTGTTTATAAGTGATATGAAAAGTTCCACAGTTAATTCTTCGTGATCTTTAGCTTCACCATCTCACTTGGCCTGAAGAAAGTAGTGAATCTTCCACTATCTGCAGCAGCACTCCCTTGGCTGGTGAGATTTTGTAATCAGTGAAGGAGAAAGGGTCTCTGGCAACTGCATTAGCCAGACGGTCTGGACCAAGATAAGGAAGCGAGCGCCTTTGTGTTGCCACATTTGTAGATTGAAGAGGTAAAAAAAAAAAGACATAAAAACACCAAGTGTCTGACACTGCACCGGTGACCTGGCGACACTGATAGGTCGAATGTCTCAGGATCTAGATTGTTTTCTGTTTTAGGCAGCAGTTTAGGATTCAAGAAAAGCTAGAAACCTTCTTAGAGACTTGCAAGTCTGCAAGTATTTCAGAATTTCCAAACTTGAGTCCTTTTCATGCCTCACTTATTGCTGCCCTGTCCCCATGTGGAAATGTTACCAGATAAAGAGCAATATTTATCTTTTTTGTATGTGGTGCTAACAATAAAGAATGGGAAAGTAGGAAGTGACCTACCCAGTGATTCTGAGGCCTACCTGGCAGGATTGCAAGAGCCCAGAGTGTGCTCAGGAGACACCAGGAGTGTAGCCAGCCATGTGCTGGGGAGCAGAGTAGGGTGGACCTCATGCAAGGCAAGTGTCTCAACCCCTGTGCTACATGTCCTGCCTAGGTAAATAGGATTCAAAAGCATATCATGTATATACTATTTGTTGTTTTTAATGTTTCTTTTCATGTGAATATTGGTAAAAGGAAAGCAGCAGTTACTTGTGGCAGAAGGGTTTTCTTAATGTGTATATGCATAGCTCTTGTCTTGTGTTTATATAGTGAAATTCATTGTAGAGATTAAAAACGGGGACAGTAACCTCCATCTAGATTAGAAGCCACTTAGCTAGGGGTCGTGGCAGAGATAGGCAACACATAATCAGTATTGAGCCCCTGAGGTTCAGTGCTCTGGAGGATCCAACAAAACTGAACCACTTTCAGTCATAGCTGTTGGCCTTGGTTAGCCTTTTCTTCTTGCTGATTTTGTTGTGTTTTTGTTTGCTTGTTTCGGGGCCACATCCGGCTGCACTCAGGGGTTACTCCTGGCGCTTTGCTCAGAAATGGCTCCTTGCAGGCTTGGGAGACCATATGGGTTGCCCTACCACTGTGCTATCACTCAGGCCCCTTTTCTTATTGAAAGGAAGGCACACACAATAAGCATTTGCTAAAAAATGAAAACATTTTTGCCCAAATGCACATCCACATTTCTGGATCTCTGCTGGTTTTGTTTTTTAATTCCCTTTCTCTTTTATGGTTGTGTTGTTGTGATGACCAGGGGCCACACATTTTAGTTGCCGAGCCGAGCATCCCAAATGGTGGTGCCACTGGCGTCCTGTTTGGCACCTGTGGGTAGTTCCAGGGACAAAATGCCCCCAGCTTTACCATCAGCAACTAGGCACTCTGCCTTGAGTTATCCCTGGTCCTCTCTTTTTTTTCTTGTGACAAAATAGCTTTTGCTTATGGCCAACTCAGCATCTGTATTTCTGCACCCACAGATAGTTAGTCTGAGTACTGGGTGGGCCTCACTGATCCCACCACACCCTGAAGTTTCATCTGTATCCCTGGGCATCTGCCTCCCACATTAGTGTGCACGAACTCTTAGCAAGTTGGTGGGAAAATATATGGGAGAAACTTTAGGGAAACAAGAGAATAAAATTTTATTCTTCCAGAGCCGAGGCGATAGTACAGCTTGCCTTATCACAGTCAGTCCAGGTTTGATCTCGTTAGCAAGTTGGTGGGAAAATATATGGGAGAAACTTTAGGGAAACAAGAGAATAAAATTTTATTCTTCCAGAGCCGAGGCGATAGTACAGCTTGCCTTATCACAGTCAGTCCAGGTTTGATCTCGAGCTCCCTGTACAGTCCCTAACCCCTGCCTGGAGTAAGTCCTGAAATAAATTCTATTAAGGAAAAAACATTTTTTCTTGAGACTGAAGGTACTTTTTGCCCTGCACTTGGCTGACCCAGGTTCAATCCCCGCACCCCATATGGTCCCCAGCGCACCAGCAGGAGTAATTCCTGCTGAGCCAAGCTAGGAACGACCAACCCCTGATTGTGTTTGAATTCTGTAAGGGGACTCTTTTTTTTTCTCTCTCTTTCTTTCTTTCTTTCGTTTTGTTTTGTTTTGTTTTTCAGGCCACACCCATTTGGTACTCGGGTTACTCCTGGCTAAGCGCTCAGAAATTGCCCCTGGCTTGGGGGGACCATATGGAGAGGGGGGGGGAATCGAACCTCGGTCCTTCCTTGCCTATCGCTTGCAAGGCAGACACCTTACCTCGAGCACCACTTCGCCGGTCCCGGGACTCTTTTTTCTACCACATTTGTAGTCAGTGGTATTTTTCTTGTTTGGTATTATTGGGGGATTGGGGGGGAACACACCTGGCAGTACTTAGGCGTACTCCTGGCTCTGTGTTCAGGGACCTTACTGTCTGTACTCTTTCTAGCCCATAGTCAGCGGAGTTGACTTCTTTTAACCAAAAGTTGGCTTCTTTTAACCAAAAGCAGTGCACTGCTCAAGTGACTGAATAACATTCACTAGCCTGCCTTAGAGATGGAGGGCATTCCTCACGTGCCCGTTTGTCACAGTCTACCCACCTCCCCTTTGGGACATCAGTCTTTTGACCTCCATACTGTGTGTGTGTGTGTGTGTGTGTGTGTGTGTGTGTGTGATCAGTCTTTTGACCTCCATACTGTGTGTGTGTGTGTGTGTGTGTGTGTGTGTGTGTGTGTGTGTGTGTGTGTGTGTGTGTGTGTGTGTGTGTGTGTGAGTGTGTGATCAGTCTTTTGGGCTCCATACCATGTGTGTCTGTGTCTATGTATCTTCCTGCAACCACAGAGCCTTTCTCTGCTCTTTGTCCCAGTCTCTCAATGGTGATGTAGAGTCATGAAATTTATTCTTGGCTTATAGGAAATGAACTGCCAAAATACATGATTTGGTTCCTAATTCACCAAACAGACTTCTTGCTGCCATCTATTCCATTCTTACATTTTATACTCAGAAGGGTCTTCTTTATGTCTAGAGTAAATTTGGGGGGCTATGTTAAAAGCCCATTTTCTTATTTGTATTTCCTGGTATAGGAAATATTTGTCACTGTCATCTTTAGAAATTTCATAGGCTTTAGCTCCAGGCCCCAAAAGCTTTGATCAAATCCCCTTTTCTGTTTGGAATCAGAATGAGAAAATCTCCAGCCTTAAATCCTTGTAGAAAGTAGGTCAGATCTAAATAACAAATGAATCAAAAAGATAGCGCACACAGTAGAGCAAAGCCCAGACTGCTTTTGTGGCATTTCACAGGATTTCTGGAGGTCTCGAGGAATTTCAAGAAGACTCCAAGTTATTACAGATTTCTCGATGCTTGTGTGTGCCCTGGTCCACTCCAGATAAGAAATAAAGGAGTCTGCTAGATTAAGGTTCTGTAGTGAAATAAAAAACTCTACCCCTTTTATTTTTCAATAGTAAATCACTTACCCGGGTATGTTTATCTTTTTGTCAATTTGAGTTTTCATGCTTTTTAAAGGAAAGTGCCATTTTAAAAAGTGTCGGAAATACTTTATTTTGGCAGTTGTCAGGCATCTTGATTTATTTCTTTGTGTATTTATTTAATGGACTTAATCATTTAAAGAGAATTATCCTATCACACACCGAACCTTTCAGAGACTTGGATACAGCATAACTCACTTGGGTCATTTGCAACAGCTCTGTTACAAGGTGGATATCTAAAAACTAGTTTGTTTTCATCTTGAGAAAAGCAGATTTAAAAAAATAAAAACGAGATGCCACCCTTATTTGCCATAGTAAAATGATGACTTGCCAAACCTCTAAATCTCCTGTGGTAGAGTCAATCAAGAAAAACCAGGTCAGGGTGTTTCATCTAAATACTTAGGGGGAAAATATTTGGCTTTGGGGACGAGACCCTCCACAATGTGAACTAGCTGGCCAACGTGCCTGTCTTTCCTCACCAGTGACAGTGACAGGCTCAGTGGCACCTCTCCCTCTCTGGCCTGCTCGCCAGTTGTGCACACGGAGCATTTGATATGTTGGCAGGCAGCTGATTTTCGGATGCGTGGCTGAACCTCCACAGGTCTGTCTTTGGCAGAATCGAGTGTGACTCTTATCCTTTCGCCATTAAGCTATCGTCGTGGCTTCCTTATCTTTATTTCTTCTGCTAACATGCCTTTGAAAAGCGTTTGATTCCCTTTTGGCAGTTCACTTGATAATGTACACGAGTGAGAGACGTGTCTCTTATTTCTGAATTCTACCGTATTTCTTCAAAGGAAAAGGGTGGCTTCAGTGAAGATTTGTCCTAAGTTGGACAGACCCCTTTGGTGAGCTTCTTTTGATAACCAAATATGGAATGCTTTCCTGAATTTGGTCCCTAAGCCCCTTTTAAAACATTCAAGATGCCTCTTTTAACCCCAAAATGTCTCTTTGTATATTCCTCTCTTAAAACTGATATAGTACATATTGTAAACCACTTCTTTTTTTTTAATATGGAATGCTTCACGAATTTGCCTGTCATCCTTGCACAGGGGCCATTCTAATCTTCTCTGTATCATTTCAGTTTTAGTATATGTGCTGTCGAAGCAAGCACTGTAAACTACTTCTCATCACTGTAAATTGTGTTGGTGTGTTCTATGAGAACTTGTAGGGTATTTGTCTTGCACATGGCTAACCGGTATTTGATCTCTGGCACCCTAAAGGTTCCCCCAAGTCCTGCCAGAAGTGATCCCAGGGCACACAGCCAGGATTAAGCTTCGAGCATGACCGGTTGTAGCACCCTGCACTGCGCTATCACTCTACCCCTTAGTTCTCTTTTTTTGCTGAATAGTATTTCATGGTATAGGTATACTAGTTTAACTGTTCACCTGTTGAAAGAGACATGGAAGACCGGAGAGATAGCATGGAGTTAGGGTGTTTGCATGCAGAAGGACAGTGGTGATGGAATATTTATGTGGCTAGTACATACAAACTTTTTCTTTCTTTCTTTCTTTCTTTCTTTTTTTTTTTTCTTTTTTTTTTTTTTTTTTTTTTGGTTTTTGGGTCAGACCCAGCAGCGCTCAGGGTTACTCCTGGCTCTATGCTCAGAAATCGCTCCTGGCAGGCTTGGGGGACCATATGGGATGGGATGTCAGGGCAAACGCCTTACCTCCAGGGTATTCCCTCCGGCCCAAAGTTTTTCTTTTATTGTTTCTGGTGCACAGTAAAACTTTTTTGAGGGCCTGGCAAGGTGGTGCTAGAGGTAAGGTGTCTGCCTTGCCAGCGCTAGCCAAGGAAAGATCGCAACCTATATGGTCCCCCTAAGCCTGGGGCAATTTCTGAGCGCTTAGCCAGGAGTAACCCCTGAGCATCACACGGGTGTGGCCCAAAACCAAAAGAAAGAAAGAGAGAGAGAGAGAGAGAGAGAGAGAGAGAGAGAGAGAGAGAGAGAGAGAGAGAGAGAGAGAGAGAGGGAGGGAGGGAGGGAGGGAGGGGGGAGGGGGGAGGGAGGGGGGGAGGGAGGGAGGGAGGGAAGGAAGGGAGGGAGGGAGGGAGGGAGGGAGGGAGGGAGGGAGGGAGGGAGGGAGGGAGGATTTAGTCCAAAATATAAACCGCAGAAGTACACAAAATGCCTGAGAAAGGGGCCTGGAGAGATAGCACAGCTGTGTTTCCCTTGCAAGCAGCTGATCCAGGACCAAAGTTGGTTGGTTCGAATCCCGGTGTCCCATAGGGTCCCCCGTGCCTGCCAGGAGCTATTTCTGAGCAGACAGCCAGGAGTAACCCCTGAGCACCGCTGGGTGTGGCCCAAAAACAAAAACAAAACAAAACAAATGCCTGAGAAAGTTTTCCCCTAATAGAGGAGGATATTTTCAACAAATGGTGGATTTGAGTGCCCCTGAAATTGAAAACCTAAATCTATTAAAACTTAACTCAGGGATGGCAATGGGAAAAAAAATTAATCAAAAGTGAATTACCGGGCCGGGAAGGTGGCGCTAGAGATAAGGTGTCTGCTTTGTAAGCGCTACCAAGGAACGGACCGCGGTTCGATCCCCCGGCGTCCCATATGGTCCCCCCAAGCCAGGGGCGATTTCTGAGCACATAGCCAGGAGTAACCCCTGAGCGTCAAATGGGTGTGGACCAAAAACCAAAAAAAAAAAAAAAAAAGTGAATTACCAAAAAAACCAGCCCAGCTCCTCCACCAAGGTACAGAAAAAAAAATAATGGCCACCAATACTTCTCACATAGTCCAATCCAATCCTGGTTCATACCTCTGTGAATTCTCAGAAAGGGGGCAGGGGGGACAGGTGGGCAGATTCCCCTTTTTCATCAACTACAGTGACCCAGAGTCACCCCACCCCCTATACCTTCCAGCAGAAAATGCCCAGCTTCAACCAAGACTTAACCTTACGAAACTTTCAAGCCACCAATTTATTTTAGGTCTATAAATCTTGGGCACCTCAGCATTCTTTTTTCTTTTGGTGATGCTCAGGGGTTACTCCTGGCTCTGTGCTCAGAAATTACTCCTGGATTTGAGGACTATATGGGAGTCCGGGAGATCAAACCTCGGTCCGGCCTAGGTTAGTCTCATGAAAACAAACGCCATATCGCTTGTGCCATTGCTCCAGCCCACCCTCAGTATTTTATAGTAGAGTCAGCCCAGAATTACCGCAAAAATATCCGAGGGGAATGTTACGTATTAATCCATATTCATCTACCAACCTCAGTAAGCCAAAACAGTAACACTGAAGGCTCAGCTGGCACCAACCACACAGCTCAGTAAATCCTTAGATGCCAACTTTTGGAACACAGTGGAGAGGTAGGACACTCATTTCAAATTAACATGTGTTGATCCTAGTTTTGATCATTCCATTTTCATTATGATAAAAATTAGAAGAAAAAAATACCAACATGAATGTGAAACTAAAAGTCATTGAGGGAAAAAAAGAAATTTTGAGGGCCGAGTGATAGCATAGTGAGAAGGGTGTTTGCCTTGCATACAGTTGACCCAGGTTCTCTCCCCAACATCCCAAGTAGTTCCCCAAGCCTTCTGGTGAGATGGTACAGGTGCAGGGTGTTTGCCTTGCACAAAGCCCACCCAGGACAGGCAATGGTTCAAATCCCAGCATCTCACGTGGTCCCCCGTGCCTGCCAGAAGCGATTTCTGAGCGCAGAGCAGGAGTAACTAATCCCTGAGCATTGCCAGGTGTGACTCCAAAAAAAAAAATCAAAACAAAACAAAAATATGTATAAATAGATGGAATTTCATTTTCCCTCATTTTTATTTCCTTTTTGTTTTTCAAGTGTCGATATACAGTATCTGGTTTTACGACAAGAACGACTGTCACCGCATAGCCAAGCTCATGGCCAAGTAAGTATATTATTCTATAGATTTCATGTATGATATGAAATCGGAAGGTGACTCTCCCCTTATTGTTACACATTCTGCTAACATGTTTCTCCCAACTTCCTGTGGATTGTCAAAATTTTGAAAAGACAAAAAATAAATTAAGCCTAAAATAATCTGTAATACTACTGTTGTCCAGATATCTTTGGGAGTGACCCTAGGCTCCAAGAATCACTTTGGAGGTGCAAAATTTTATTTTATTGTTTTTGGGTGGTGGGGGTCACACCTGGCAGCGCGCAGGGGTTACTCCTGGCTCTATGCTCAGAAATCGCCCCTGGCAGGCACCGGGGGACCATATGGGATGCTGGGATTCGAACCGCTGGGATTCAATCCACCGTCCTTTTGCATGCAAGGCAAACGCCTTACCTCCATGCTATCTCTCTGGCCCCAGAGGTGCAAAATTTTTTTAATCAAATTTAAGTTTAAAAAAAAGTTGAGGGTTGGGCCGGAGAGATAGCATGGAGGTAAGGCATTTACCTTTCATGCAGAAGGTCATCAGTTCGAATCCCGGCGTCCCATATGGTCCCCCGTGCATGCCAGGAGCAATTTCTGAGCACAGAGCCAGGAAAAACCCTGAGAACTGCCGGGTGTGACCCAAAAACCACAAAAAAAAAAAAAAAAAAAAAAAAGTTGAGGGTTGGGGCTGGAGAGATAGCACAGCGGTAAGGCATTTGCCTTGCATGCAGAAGGATGGTGGTTCGAATCCCGGCATCCCATATGGTTCCCCGAGCCTGCCAGGTGTGACCCAAAAACAAAAACAAAAAAATGTTGAGGGCCGGAGAGATAGCATGGAAGTAAGGCGTTTGCCTTGCATGCAGAAGGACAGTGGTTCGAATCCCAGCATCCCATTAGGTCCCCAGAGCCTGCCAAGAGCGATTTCTGAGCATAGAGCCAGGAGGAACCCCTGAGCGCTGCCGAGTGTGACCCAAAAAAAAAAAAGTTGAGAGGACTGGAACAATAAATAGTACAGTAAGTAGTGTGTTTGCCTTGCATGCAGCCACCCCGAGCTCAATCCCCAGCACCCCGTATGGTCCCCTGAGCCCTGCCAAAAGTGATCCCTGGGTGCAGAGCCAGGACTAACACCTGAGCATCACCCCCCCCCAAAAATATCACCAGGTATGACACCCCCCCAAAAACAAAAGTTGACGGGGTCAGAGAGGGGTAAGCTTAATGCTTACCTTGCATATGGCTGACCCTCGTTAAATTCCCAGCACTACGTATGGTTCCCCCAAGTACCTCCTAGGGTCTTACTGAGCACAGAACCAGCAGTAACCCCTGCGCATGACCAGGTATGGCCCAAAGCAAAAACAGAAGAAGAAACTGACAATAGAATTAGCCTTCTCATGAAGCCGGAGTGACAGCACAGCGGTAGGGCATTTGCCTTGCAAGTAGCTGACCCAGGACCAACCGGCATCCCATATGGTCCCCCAGGCCCTCCAGGAGCGATTTCTGAGCACAGAGCCAGGAGGAACCCCTGAGCACCGCCACCGGGTGTGACCCAAAAACAAAAACGAAAAGAATTAGCTTTTTTCTGGCTGTTTAGAAGACACATACTTGTTGATTCTTCGTTATCCTGAAATCCAGAACATTAAATATCTAAACTTCAGAATCTATAAGAAACTAGTGACACTCTCCTATAAATAGAAATAGAAAGTTTTTAGATCCTGAGTGAGAACCCGGCTGTTTTGGGTTTTTTATTTATTCATAAGAAACGATTTTGCGTGGTGCTGCTAATGTAAAACTCAAGTTGATAAATTAAGTGGAAGATTGAAAAAGCCTGTCCAGAAACATGGTATCAAGCCAAAAAACAGGATGAGGAAGTAGAAACAAAATGTAGAGAAAGAGGGGCCGGAATGGTGGAGTCTGCCTTGCCCGAGATAGCATGCCTAGGATGGACCGCGGTTCAATCCCCCGGTTTCCCATATGGTCCCCCAAGCCAAGAACAATTTCTGGTGCAGAGCCAGGAGTAACCCCTGAGCATCACCGTGTATGGTCCAAAAACAAACAAAAAAAATGTAGAGAAAGAGAGTTCGGAAGCTGGCAACAGATTAAAGTTTTTGTTCAGGTTTAAAAAAAATGGAGAGAAAGAAAGGAGCATTCAGGGGGCCGGTGAGGTGGCGCTAGAGATAAGGTGTCTGCCTTCCAAGCTCTAAGCAAGGAAATTCATCCCATATGGTCTTCCCAAGCAAGGGACAATTTCTGAGCGCTTAGCCAGGAATAACCCCTGAGCACTAAATGGGTGTGGCCCGAAAAAAAAAAACAAGAGAGGGAGGGAGGGAGGGAGGAAGGAAGGAAGGAAGGAAGGAAGGAAGGAAGGAAGGAAGGAAGGAAGGAAGGAAAGCATTCAGGATTCATTCATTCCTAGAAATGCAAAATTCAGCTTGCTCTTTTAGAAGTACGGAGAAATGTTACTGAAAGCATTTTGAAAATATCCTCATGAAACAGATAGGAGGTTTTCAAGTGTCCCCAGCACCACATCCTCCAGCCCTCACATGGAACCACTGGCCCAGTTTTGGGCCTAAATAAATAAACCAATGTTTAGTGCCAGAGAAATGAACACTGCCAGGCAGGAGTGATTCCTGAGCACCGAGCCAGAAGTAAGCCTGTGCCCTCTCCAAAAATCTTGTAGGGGCTAAAGTGATAGTACATGAGTAGGGCAGTTACTTTACACGTGGGCAACCCAGGTTCAATCCCCAGCGTCGTTCATGATTGCCCAAGTACTGCCCTGAGTAATTACTTCATGCAGAACCAGGAGTGACCCCTGAGCATTTGCCAGGTGCGGCAAAAAC